>NC_047674.1:39176961-39476961 GCF_011762505.2 Arvicanthis niloticus | reverse complement strand
CTCAGGTAATGCTATGTCCAAATTTCTGAGGAACAGCCAGACAAATTTCCAGAGTGGTTGTACCAGGATGACCAAAATATCTGAGCCAACTTCCCTTTCCTAGTCCAAAGTCATTTTCATATCTGAAGCCTACTTCTTTGTTCTAGCTTAATATTTAGATTCCTGCCTAAAATTACTTCCTTGTTGTAGCCCAATGTTAGATTTCTGCTTGAAGCAAGGATCAAGATGTTTTCATTTTGTCACTATTTTAATCTATTTTTGTTGTTGTTGTTATTTGAAATTTACTTGTAATGTCAACTAGTTTGAGGCTTTCCCTACCCTCTATTCTAAGGAAATTGTCCGTCACAAGCTGAAGGTAAATTTGTATCCTCTATATCACAAACATTTTAATTTTGGCACATTCTTATCACTTAGTTATTGGAGTATATTTATACACTGGTTCAATTTTAGATAAGACAGAGTTGGCTATGTCACACTATATTGATACATATATGTAGTGGATGGAATAAAATACAGAGTGAAATTCTCAGTTAAAAAGCTGTGAAACTCTAAGAACTTAGTAAGCTCTTACTAAGAGCTCAAGCATTTTGTCTCTGTGCCTAGTTTTTTGAAGTAACCAGGGCTAGAAGTCAGGAGAGTTAATGAATTAAGGTTGATTAAATCAGGTGCATGGCAGATGTTATTTAGCTTATTGTAAAACCTCAAATAGAGCAATTGAAACCTTGAACAATATTTTTTTCTAATATTGGTGAACTCTACATTATAAGATGATGCAGAAGAAAGTAGGGCAGGCTCACACTCCTTAAGGCCAGAGAAACAATCCATCAGGGGAGCAACTGTAGACATGACTATTGAAAGACTACTGCTATTTCACAGCTTCACATCACAAGAGTCTTTCCTACCCAAGTCTTCCTGAAAATATAAAAGAAGTTGATTCAAGAGGGGAATTGCTACCTCATAGGAAAAAACAATGTTGGTTGACTGGACCACCCAGAGCTCCCAGGGACTAGAACACTAACCAAGGAGTATATATGGAGGAATCCATGGCTCCAGATACATATATAGCAAAGAATGGCCTTGTCTGACATCAGTGGGAGGGGAGGCCTTCAGTCCTGTGGAGGTTTGAATCATGGGGGTGGTGGTGGTGGTGCTGGAGCTGTGCGGAAGGAGAGGGTGGGCTGGTGAAGGAGCATACTCATAGAGGCAAAGAGGACAGAGGAGAGGGCTGATGGTATGGGCAATTTGTGGAGAGATAACCAGGACAGGGGATATCATTTAAGATGTAAACAAATGGAATGGTTAATTAAAAAAAGAAAATCGTATAAATTATACAACAGAAGTTAGATTCTATAAAACATAATCAATACATTATAATAGCCTCACAATATATTTTCAGAATACCAAAGTTTTGTGGTACTCAGGGCACTAAAACAAAAGTTGGTGGATAGACCTTCATAACTGACATGCCAGATTTGAAAACAAAAACACAATTACAAGGTGTACAATCAATGCAACCTACATTAAATACTGTAGAAGAAGCAAAAGTAATTTTAACTTGACAATTAAAAGAGTCTTAACACATGTGCTAACACCTGTTTGAAAACAAATTCCTGCCCCAACTTTATTTTTTTCTAACATAACATCAAATAGAATTGCAGCTACCTTCGTATATGTCTCTGAAAATGTCCAGAACCAGACATCTACATGAAAACTGTTATTTTCAATATTGGATTGATTTCTAGACCAATCCTTTATTGAGTCTGAACGACTAATCACATTTGAGAACAAGACAAGAGTCATTATAACTTCTCTTTGTGATTCTCTGTTCCACAAGGTCTAAAAACTTGAGCCAAGGCAGCTTGTCCCATCAAGGGTATAGTTAAGCAATGATGGGATGGGAAGATATGTCCAATACAGCTTCCCAGTCACCATTGTCAGGGCACTCATCAAACTCACAGGTCAGCATCATTCTTTGTTCTGGCATCAGCATGTCTCACCTGTCGCTCTGGCAGCTACCATACTCCTTCAGCATCCTATAGAAAAAAAATCACAAACATGCCCTCTTCCCTATATTTAATACTTGATTGGGATCATGTCTTATGCCAGTAAGTGGAACCTTCCCTTTTACCTATGCATAAGTATGCCGAGTTGTAGAGTGCCATAGACACTCAGCAGAAATTCCTTGGCATCAATTTAAAAAAATTAAAATAAAAACAACATGACTTAAATAAATTTATGGTGTATGAGAATTTATCTCCCCCTATTATATTTTATGAAGATATTGTTTTAAAGTTCCATGGGCCCCTTCTACAGTCTCTTGTCCTAGACAATTATAAGGAATCCCAGTAATAGGGGTAATGGTAAATTGCTGCTAAAGTCTCAAATATTCTACTGCAATATCCAGTTCTATTATCTGTTTTGTTTGTTTGTTTGTTTTCCTTTTTGTTTTTTTAATTGAATATTTATCAATATTTCAGATGTTATCCCCTTTTCTCATTCCCCCCACCCCAGAAACCCCTTAACCCAACTTTGCTCCTCCTATTTCTATGAAGGTGTGCCCCTAGTCATCCAGCCACTCCCACATCCCCACCCTAGAATTCCCCCTCTCTGGGCCATCCAACCTTCAATAGACCAATACCCTCCTCTCCCACTGATGTGTAACAAGTCTATCCTCCTCTACATATACAGCTGGAGACATGGATCCATGTGTGTTCCCAGGCTAGCTGTTTAGACCCTGGGAGCTCTGGTTTGTTGGCATTGTCACTCTCCCCATGGGGCCATAAGCCCCTTCAACTTCTTCAGTCTTCTCTTTAACTTCTCCACTAGGAACTCTGTGATCAATTTGATGGCTAGCTTTGAGCATCTTCCTCCATATATATCAGACTCTGGCAGTGCCTCTCAGGAGACAGGTATATCAGGCTCTTGTCAGCATGCACTTCCAGACATCCACAACAGTGTTTGCATATGGTGATTTCATCTGGGAGGGATCTCCAGGTGGGGCGTCTCTGGATGGTCCCTCTTCCAGTTTCTGCCCCACACATTGTCTCATATTTGCTCCTGTGAGTATTTTGTTACTCCTTCTAAGAAGGACTGAAGGACCCACACATTGGTCTTAATTTTTCTTAAGCTTCATGTGGTCTGTGAGTTATGTCTTGGGTATTGTGAGATTTGAGGCTAATATCCATTTATCAATGAGTACATAGCATGTGTGTTCTTTTGTGATAGGGTTACCTCACTCGAAAGTACTGGAAGAAATGAGTAAGGCTTTACGCAGTAGCAAATGAGTAGTGGGCTTGATTATTGCTTGTATAACAGCTTTAATTATATTAATTGCTAGCGCCACTGCTTCTGCAATTTCTGTGACACAAAAAGTCAAGACAGTTACTTCTGATAATCATTTAACAAAAAATGTTATTAATGTGTTGAACATAGAAGAGGATTTAGATAGGCTTTTTGAAAGAATGGATTGAAGCTCCTTATCCTATTCAAATTATTGGAAAGAAGTTCAGAATTTAAGGGTAAGGAGCCATCTCAAGTGTCATGCCAAATGTTAGTTCTAAAATTTACAGTGGTGGTAGTCATTATAATTAGGAAAATTTTAAGGACACATGCAGTGTTTTTGGCATAATTCTAACACCTCTCTGGATATTTTTAACTTTGAATAGTGAGATTATGAACTTAAAGAATGCTGCTCTGCTGAGCATGGGTGCAGGAGATACTGCTGATAAAATTACCCATGGCCTGAGGTCAGTATTTCTAGTTTGGTCAAGCTTCAAGAATGATATATATCATGTTATCCATTTTTATCCTGGGAATATTTTATTCCTTCCTATGGTGTTAAAGCTTGTCTTTGACAACATCAACCTGTTTGCAGCCAAATTACATAGCTTGGAATTGAAAATGGACCCCCAGACACAGCAATTAATCTAACAGGCTGGCAAACAAAAGATTGGTAAGATTCTGCACAGAGCTTTATCCACCTAACACAGAAATACATTGCTTTGATAGTGCATATCCCATGACAGGTAAGGAATGACCTAAGACAGGCTCAGCCTTGTTAATGAAATAAAAAAGGGGAAGAGGCAGAGAGCCTTTAGGGCTGCTTGGCAAGAATCTGACATGTGCCAAGGACAAGAAAGTAGGCTTCAGGCAGGAATCTGACACTAGGCTAGAAGAAAGAAGTAATTTCAATCAGGAATCTAAATATTAGGCTAGAACACCAATGTAATTTCAGACAGAAATCTATATTTTAGGCTAGAACAAGGAAGTAGGCTTTAGACATGAAAATGACTTTTGGCTAGGACAGTGAAGTTGACTCAGATATTTCAGTCATCCTGATAAGCCCTTAGAAACAGTGATAACAGGAGTGTTGTTGTAATTATGCTCAATACCTTGCTTGTTCTTTGACTATTTGTGTTTATTGTCTTACTTGTTCCTTGACTATCTGCATCTATTTTATTGCCAGACCCTAAACCTAGAACTGACCTTAATACATGCATGTAGTTTAAATGGTCTAAAAGCAAAAAAGAGAAGGGGTTGGAATAGGGGGTTCTAGGGAGGAAAAATGGGGAAAGGGGATAGCATCTGAAATGTAAATAAATAAAATATCCAAAAAAGAGAAAAAATAATTTTATAATTTTATAATTAATCTATTATAAAGGCAAATTTAAGACATTGTATGTTATCATAATGCCATAATTAATATGGCCTCACTTATCCCATGAAAAAAATTATAAGATACAAGATGGCAAAGTCTAGTCTAGACCAAGATCCCAAATATTTTAACACTGCTTTTAAAAATTAAATATGCTTAAATTTCAAGGAAACAATCACAAGACATGAATTTGATTTTCTGGTAGAAAGGGAAATACAGAATTTTTATTCCAATACGAGGATGAAGCACTGCTTTGGCAGGAATATTCAGCCTCAGTTATCTAAGAATCCGAGTTGCTTCCAACCTATGGGATTGTTTAAACATGGCATGTCAGACCTGAAGAGTCTGCTAGAACTTTAAGAAATGGAAGGAGGGGAAGATAGTTACATCACATGAATTCCACTGTCATGAAAGAATTGATGTTTCCTGGGAGCAGATCAGCTCTACGGCTTGACTATAACAGCAAGTTGTTAGAAATGTAAGCCTGTTGCTAATCAAAAAGGAAGTGATTTCAAGTTACAGACTCAGGTCATACAGATAGCTCTGATTAAATTCATTTCTCTCAAAACAAATTAGAAACAAATTTGTAATATGGAAAAAAAGAAGAAGCTTTCAAGAATGCCATAATGTTGACGGGATGAAATGAGAGACTATGAGAGTGTGAGACTAGGCAAACTGCACTTTCCAAGTGCTAAAAATATCCAACAAAAATTTAATAAATAAAAACTACATTTGTAAGTAATGGCACTCATCTCAGAGGGATCACAAATCTCTAGAGGTACAGCTTCAAGTGACTCAATGACCTCTTCTATTGGACACTTGCATGCATAGATAGATGGTATACACACATGAATTTTTAAATCAAAATAAATCTTAAAGGAAAAGAAATTTCAAAAAGAAATAGCCAGCTTGTTTTGCTTTATTTTGATTTGTATTTGTTTGTTGATGTTTCTGCATCTTTATTTTTTTGTTTTGTTTTGTTTTGTTTTGGCATCAATCACCCTGCTGAACTTTATACCAAGGATGAAACCTCACCAAGGTTGTTTTTACTATTATTGATCTCATTTCTCTCTTCTGATTGTTCATAAACAAAACTGAAGTCATTCCAGCTACTTGGAAGCAACATTTTCTATTGGAGTTGAGGAGGCAAAGTTCTTACTGGAATGGACATCTTATTCAAGTGTAGATTTATTTTTGCCTTCAATACTTCTGCTTACGTAATGAATTTTTAAGTGAATAAATGCCCTATTCATCACTCCTTACTCAGAGTGATTTTTTTTGTCTTTCTGGCTGTGGCTTACCAAAATATAATCATCTCTAATTCAATCAAGTTATCTGTAAATGATACAACTTCATATATCTTTAAGACCAAATAATACTTTTTTTATATATTCTCCAATGTCTTTATCGATTCACCTGTTGATGGATGACTAGCCTTATTTCATGAGTAGGTTTAATTAAAAATTCAACATGAATTTTATTTCATGAATGGGCAGTAGTAAAATGTTCAACAATAAACATGGATGGTGTCTCTTTTATTAGTTGGCCTGGCATATTATTAGAAGTGGTCCAGATGGACTATATGTTAGTTCTGGTTTTAGCTTGTTGAATGAACTGCATATTTTTTTATAGTGACTGTATTGCTTTATATTTCTACCATAAAAATGTCTTATTCCTCATATCTTTATGTGCAATTATTGTTGATTGTTCTGCTGCAAAATTAATTCTGAACAAGTAAGAACAAATAAACCAATGAGATATGAACCATAGTTATCTCAAAGGGTAAAATTATGAAGCATAGATGATAACTAATATAGTTTGGTAACTTTTCTCAAGGAAGTGCACTTCATTAAAATTAAAGAAACTTTTACTAATTAAAAAAACTAAGTTAACTCAATAGAAAACATGTGTAATTTTATTTATTTTCATTTTACAATTAATTATGCATAATCCATCAACATTCATAGCTAATATGAGCTATAATTTCACTCGTTGTTCTCATGATGTCCAACCTAGCCACATCCATTCTCCTGTATCTTCATATTGCTGTAACACAGAACCAAGTTTCTTTAACCTAAGGATTCACCTCATTCTCTTTGAAAATGACTTATCTTGAATCTTTCAAATATTACCAGCATCACATTTTAAAACTGTTTTTAGTGAAATTTATTTTTGTATCCATGCAGCATGTTCTTATCTACCATTCATTACTGTCCTTTAATCTTTTTTTCAAAATACTTTGATGATAATGACAAGCAGTAATAACTGCTAATGTTATTATTTACATAATGTATACCACTTACTTTTAGAAACTTTCTCTTTTACTCCTGGGAATCATGGTAGAGTCTAGAAGGTAAAAATTAAATTCTTTTCTGATGGTTTGGAGTTTTCCTCTTATGAAATGTTGATGATTAATTCTTTCAGTTTTTGGTATAATTTATCCAGTGAAAGTTTTAAATTTATTTCAGTATTTACTTATGTGAAAACTTTGTTCCTTTTAATTAACTTACATGTTCATTTCTGTTTGGTTTTCTCTGACTTATAGTCTAATAAACCCTAGAGTGAGTATAACACAATATATAAACAAAGCTAGCCTTTATCTCCAGGTATCCTGCTTCCACCTTAACAGGTGCTGAGATGACAGTGTAGACATAACATACTGTTTACATGTAATAATTTTCCATTTATAACTTGTTTCATGAATTGCATCTTAACTAATGATTAATTTTATACACAGTGATGCCTATGATTTAATTTTTTTCTTTATTGAGTCACTCATTTCTTGTATATCAGAATGTTTATATATCCACACATTTATTTTTTATTGCTCAACAAAATGTCTTGCTTTGTAGTCCTGGCTGGCTCCCAACTCATGGTCTGCCTCAGCTTCCAATGTGGTACATTTACACAACAGAGTACTACTCAGCTATTAAAAACATTGAATTCATGAAATTCTTAGGCAAATAGATGGAACTAAAAAATATCGTCTTGAGTGAGGTAACCCAATCACAAAAGAACACACATGGTAAGCCCTTACTGATAATTGGATATTATCCCAAAAGCTCAGAATACCCAAGAAACAATATACAGACCACATGAAGCTCAAGAAGAAAGATCAAAGTG
This sequence comes from Arvicanthis niloticus, assembly GCF_011762505.2. Taxonomy (NCBI): domain Eukaryota; kingdom Metazoa; phylum Chordata; class Mammalia; order Rodentia; family Muridae; genus Arvicanthis; species Arvicanthis niloticus. Next base: position 39,469,184 of record NC_047674.1, on the reverse strand, counting down.
TAGACACTTCGGTCCTTAGAAGGGGAAACCAAATACTCATAGGAGGAAATATAGAGACAAAGTGTGGAGTAGAGCCTGAAGGAATGACCATTCAGAGGCTACACCACCTGGGGAATCATTTCACATACACTCACCAAACTCAGACACTATTGTGAATGCCAAGGAGTACATGCTGACAGGAGCTTGATATAGTTGTCTCCTGAGAGTCTCTGCCAGAACCTGACAAATACAGAGGCAGATAATGAGCATGGGTTCTCCAATGGAGCAGTTAGAAAAAGGACTGAAAAAGCTGAAAGGGGTTTGCAACCCCATAGAAAGAACAACATCAATCAAAAACCCCAGAGCTCCCAAGGTCTGAACCTCCAACCAAAGAGAACACATTCAGGGACCCATGGCTCGAGCCACATATGTAGCAGAGGCTGGATGTCCTTGTTGGACATCAGTGGGAGAAGAGGCACTTAGTCCTGTGAAGGCTTGATGCCCCAGTGTAGGAGAGTTTGAGGGCAGGAAGCAGAAGTGGGTTGGTGGGTGGGGAAACACCCTCATAGAAGCAGTGGAAGGGGGTATGGGATAGGGAGTTTATGGAGAGGAAACAAGGAAAGGTGATAACATTTGAAATGTAAATAAATCTTTCTCCCTCTCTTCCTCTTCCTCTTCCCCCTCCTCCTTCTCCTCTTCATCCTCATCCTCTTGCCACTCTTATTTCTCCTCTATCTGTTTCTCCTCCTTTTCTTCCTTTTACTCTTCCCCTCCTTCTTTCTCCTTCTTCTCTTCCTCCTGCTCCTCTGCTTTTTCTCCCTGTCCACCTCCTCTTCTTCTTCTACTGCCTATTTCTTTTCCTCTTTCTTTTTCTCCTCTTCTTCCCTCTCCTAGAAGCCATTCTATTCTAATATTTGTTAAAGCTAAATATTTTTACTTCCTGTTGTATGCTGTTATTTCATTTCTTCTTTTGTTGCTCTTTGGCCAGAATTCTTTTAATTGAAATAGAGCTGAAGTAGGGAATGAAAATATTATATTACTCGGTCTCTTTGCTTTCATTAAGCTTGAATTGAAGAAATGTCTGGAATTCCTGTGTTTCTAGTTATTATTCAAGTGTAGTAAAACTTATTCACTCCTGATATCTTGACTCCAAGTAAGTTTTCAAAAATTTAAATGTGTACATTTGGGAGTTATCTCCCGTAAATTGCATAATTACAGTATTTAGGTACTTCAATGCAAGAAAACTAACACCAATATTCTGAGTGTCAGATGAAATTGAAATGGTGTCAAATACAGTTTTAGTCAGGCTGTAAGACCGGCTGACTAAACCGAAAGCAATAACTTAATATATTAAATATTAATATTAGAATAACTTAATTGCTACTGCAAATTTTAATATTAACATTATTCCTCACATGTGTATTTCAATTTATTGTGAAGAAGCTTAGCAGATACATACAGAATACTCCACAGATATTTTTATGAATATTTATTGACTCTGTGTAAAAGAGAATCCAATATTCAGAAAGAGCTTAGGGTATTTTTAAAGTTGTTTCTACCTTGAAACTCATTTAGATAATCTATACAAAATATTAAATATTTCAGTTGAATAAATTCATTATACATTATGATAACAAATTTCCCTATTTCTCATGCATATAATGTATCTTTTTCATGTCAAAAAGAGCATCATTCTTCTGTATTTTATCTTCTATATATGAAGGTCTTCATTTGACTTAATTTAAAAAGTAGTAATTAAATGGTTAACTAGATTCTACACAAAGAAATGATGATTACTATTTTTAATGGAGATTAAAATGGTAACATAGACTATAATTTATAATGTATCCTTACTGTGAAAATAGATAATATCACTATTAAAAAACTTGTAAATTTTATGAATTTATATTGTAAAATGTGTATCATAAAAGCTTTGGAAGAAAAATCCACATCAGCTTAGTAGAAGTATTTATTACATTTTGGTAAGTGTAAAAAGTAATATATTTTCTTATTATATATTCAACACATTATACACATGCATATATACAGAGAGAGAGACAGACAATTATATACATACTACACATATATACAGGTACAAATCATGCCAACAGAAATATATCCACATATATACATATAATCAAATAAAATCTTTGAGTTTCTTGTTGAGAGAAACATGACAATTTTTTTCACTATTTCTGGTTTTCTTCATCATATATTATGCTCTCTGATTCCATTTAGTTTCTTGTAAGGCTTATAATTTCAACGATTTTACAGTTGAATTATTATCTACTGTGTGTCTGTACAAAATTCTAATCTATGCATCTGTTGATAGATACTTAGGCTGTATTTGTATACTGGTTACTGTGAACAGTAAAAAATTTGGGTGTGCAGAGACCTTTGTGCTTTGTTCACTGCGAACACTTCAAGTGCACATCCAAGGATTCTGCAGCCGAATTGTGCTGATTTTCATGATAGCTGCTTCAGTCCATTACATTCCTTTTCCTCCATATCCCTATCAACAAAGATTCTCATTTGTTTTATTTTAAGAGTCATTCTAACTGTTTTGAGATGGAATATCAAAATAATTTCAACTTGAAATTTTAGATAATCAAATATGCTGATTATTTTCACTCATTTTTAATTTTGCAAAACCTTGAGATCTGTCATGCCTTTTGTATTAGTTCTCCTATGTTTCATTAGATGCTTGGGATACCCACTTCTCTCTCTCCTTTTCTCTCTCAGTCTCTCTCTCTCTTGATCTTTGCTATATTCATTTTTATAATAGTTTTATTTTTTGGTTGGAAAACATTCAATATCTACATTTGACTGGCAGGAAAATCAATGTTTACTGTAGGTTGTCTCAACTGCATTTTATTTTTGGAGTTCTCTACACATTTTAGATACATATATAGTAAGAAAACTAGTTGATATAGGTTTTTCCCAGTGGGTAGCTCATATTTTCACTCTGTTAATAGACACCAACACACATACTCACATATACACACTCACAAACATTATTTGTCCACTTGAATTGATTGTTACAGATTGAAGCATAAAAGAACTACATTCATTCCTCTCTATGTGCTTATCTGATCTTCATACTATCAATGTTGAGTAGACTATATTTTCTTCAATTTATGCTTTTGACTGCCCTGAAAAATCTAATGACTGCAGCTATGATTTTATTCTGGGGCATATATACTGGTGCATTGTTCAACATATCAGGTTTTCTGATGGTGTAATATGGTTTTCAGTTTTTTTTTAAATTGGAAATAGAAAGAGCCTTATCTGGTATCAATGGGAGGGGAGGACCTTGGTCCTTTGAAGCTTGATGCCCCAGTGGAGAGGAAGGCTAGAGTGGTGAGGAAGAAGTGGGTGGGTGAGGGAGGGAGCACCCTCATAGAAGCAGGAGAAGGAGAAATGGGATAACGGCTTCCCAGAGGGGAACCTGGGAAAAGAGATAATATTTGAAATATAAATAAAATATTCAATTAAAAAAAGGAAATAAATTCATCTCTCATACATTATATCCTTTTTCTTTTTTTATATTCAATAAAATAATCATTTTATTTACATTTCAGATGTGATCCCCTTTCCCCATCCCCCACCCAGGAACCCCCTATCCCATCCCTCCTTCTTCTACTTCTATCAGGATGTGCCCCAACCCACCCTCTCACTCCCAACTCCCCACTCACAAATTCCCCCACACTAGGGTGTCCAGCCTTCACTAGACCAAGGACTTTCTCTCCCACCTATGTCCAACAATGTCATCCTCCCCTACATATACAGCTGGAGCCATGGGTCCCCTCCCTATGTGCACCCACGATGGTGGTTTAGACCCTAGGAGCTCTAGTTTGTTGGTATTGTTGTTCTCCCAATGGGGCCACAAACCCTTTCAGCTCCTTCAGTTTTCTCTCTCACTCCTCCATTGGGAACCCCATCATCAGTTCAGTGGTTAGCTGTGAGCATCCACCTCTTTATATTTCAGGCTCTGGCAAACCTCTAAGGAGACAGCAATATTAGGCTCCTGCCAGCATGCATGTCCTGGCATCCACATCAGTGTCTGTCTTTGGTGACTGCACAAGGGATGGAGATCCAGGTGGAGCAGTCTCTGGACAGCCCTTCCTTCAGTTTCTGTCCCATGCTTTGTATCCATATTTGCTCCCATGAGTATTTTGTTACTACTTCTAAGAAGGGCCAAAGCACCCACACTTGGTCTTCCTTGTTCATGAGCTTCATCTGTATCTTGGATATTGCAAGCTTTCAGGTTAATAACCAATTATCAGTGAGTGTATACCATGTGTGGGTTTTTTTTTGTGTGTGATTAGGTTACCTTACTCAGGATGATATTTTTCTAGTTTCATCCATTTGCCTAATAATTTCTCAAATTCATTGTTTTTAATAGCTGAGTAGTATTCTATTGTATAAATGCACCACATTTTCTGTGTCCAACATCTTAAAAATTATTTCCTCTCCCTCATTTCTTCCAGTTCCCAACCTCTCTGCTTTCCCAGATTCTTGTCCTGCCCTATTTCCCTCCCCCAAAAAGTAGGCCTCAAGAGACAGCAATAAACATTACAAAGCAAGATATAGTAAGCCAAGCCAAAAGCCCCCATTATCAATAGTGGAAAAAAAAAAAACCACAATAGAATGAAAAGTTTCAAGAACAGACAAGAGTCAAATATACACTATTAAGATTCTAACCAAAATACCCTAGCTAACAGAAAAAACATACACAGAAGACTTGGTACTGATTCCTGGGGACCTGATGCTTACCTGTTCTGTGTCATTGGGCCCTGTTTAGTTGTTTCAGTGGGCCATGTCTCTTGGTGTCATCCATCCCTTCTGATTTCTACAATATTTCCTTGGTCTCTTTTTCAGGGTTCCCTGAACTGGGTCACTATACCAGCTCTCATGTGCTTCAGGAGGAAGCCTCTTTGTTGACAACTGGTGAAGGCACAGTGTATGACTATAGTATAACAGAATATCATTAGAAATTTGTTGTTGTTGTTGTTGTTTCTGCCAGTCATGTCTGGTTATACCCTAGGTTTCTGAGTTATCCAGTCTCAGGTTCCTTTTATGTTGTGTGGGCCTCAGATGAAGCAGAAATTAGTTCTATTCCACCATTCCCAGAAGTTCTATGCCACCATTGCCTCAGCACATTTTGCAGGTAGGACAAATTTAAAGTTTAAAGTTGTATGGCTGTGTTAACCACTTTCCAACCCATTGCCACTTTCATACTTTTATTTCTAAAGTCCTACTATTCTCAGCTCCTGAAACAGGCATTGATGTATGCTCAGTATAGGTCTTTTGGTCTAGTAGCACATTAGATATTACATTGCTTCCATTTTGTTTACTAAACTTGTAATTTCATAAATGGAAGTTTTTCTTGCTTTCTTTCTCAGTCTGCTTATCTGTATATAGAAAATGTACTGTTTTTCCTAGGTTGATTAAGTTTCCTCCTATTTTGATGAAGTTTTTCTCAGATCTAAGTGTTCTAGTGATGTCCTTAGCAGCTTTTAAATACAGGATTGTGTCAAATGTGAAGAAAAGGATAATTTAATTATTCTCTTCTTTGTATCTCCTTTTATTTACTAAAATTCTGGTAAATTCTTCAAATCCTACACTGTTTCAGAGTAAAAAATGGCAGATAGGAGGCACTCTGTAGCCCAGGCTGGCCCTGAACATGTTCCTCATCTCATCTTTCCAAAGATTGGATCTACATATGTTTTCTGATACTCATGTATTTCCACAATTACAAGGAGAACCTTTGTAATAACTTCCCATTCTCCCATACTCCATGACTCTCCTAAATCAAAATCAATTCTGTCTTTACAAGCTTATCTGATCTAAGTAGTGGATAGGACTGAAATCCTATCAAATCTGTGTTTATGCTCCAAGATTATGTGCAGAAGCCTATTTCGTTGACTTGTAGGAGGAACTAAGATAGGAGGAGTAAAGAGAGGAGGAGGAAGGAGAGGAAGAAGAGAAGGAAAAGGGGGAGCTGGGGGGCGGGGGGGGGTGAAGGAGAGAGAAAGGCGAACATGGAGGCAGATGTTCACTTGTCTCAGCCAGACAAAGGTAGTTGATATATCTAGGTTGAGTATTGGATCACACTTCTGATTTTATGGGCGTCTTGTTATTGATCATTACCAAATATATAAGTCTTTGATTAATCTTTAAGCATTAGAGTCTCATATTTCTATCAGGCCCATGTGGATGACGGGATGGTCTGGCCAATGCCCAGCCTTGCAGAGACAGTGTGGAAGACTGACAGAGCTATCGCCCACTCTGGTATCTCGTGGGTGGCAGAGCTGGTGTTACTGGTGGGCCTTTTCTAGCTGCAGCACCCATGTGGCCTCCGGCCACTGAACATGGCGTCTGAGCTAGCCAGAGCCGCCACAGCTTAGATAGTTGGCTTGACCGGCAGCAACTTTTAAATAATTACTACAACTGTTTCAACATGTATGATACCCACATTCCTGTTTAGTGGGTATTATAAACCTAAACTATATGTTGTGTGCAATTTCTTTATGGATATTGAGTTACTTTTTTCTATTGATACTTCAAGAGTTGTGTAATGAACCAGAATGTTCAAGTATCTGCTTAATTTGTTTTTTCAATACTTATTAGTATGTATCTAGGGTTTTATTTATTTAACTTAATAAAATATCAAGATACATACATTTTCTAGCAAGCATCATACTTTTATTCTTTGTAGCTGAATAATATCCTACTGTGACTACCTACCACCCTTTGTATCCATTCGTTTGTTGATGGATACCTAGCTTGATTTAATAATTTGTTTATGATTAATAATACTGAAATAAACAGGGATATACATGTGTCTTGGTTCTATGTGGACTTAAGAGTGTCTGGATGTATACCAGGTTATGCTGTAGTTGTGGCATATGATAGATCATTTTCTGTTGAAGAAACTGTCTTGATTAGTTCATGTTCCTCCCTGTCTTAAATGGCTCCCATTTACTTATGTCTTCATCAGCATTTTTTTATCATTCACGTCCTGATGACATCAATGGTAGCTGTAGTAAAAGAGCATCTCAATGCATATTTAATTGATTATCCATTTATTACTGAAGCTATTACTCCTTCTTTTATGTATTTATTATTTGTATATCATTTTGGTTAAAATATCTCTTCCAGTCTTTTACCTCATGAAATATTAGGTGCCTCTCATTATGGTGTCACACACAAGCACACAGACAAACACACACACACACACACACACACACACACACACACACACACACACCCCTATACACATAAACATACACATAAAGCTCTTATATTAGTGAAGATGGGATGCATATAATGGAAAAATTGTTCACATAGGGATGTATCATTAGAATTATATCTGTCTTTACCCTCTTCATGGATTCTTTTTCTGAGAAATATTCACCAATTACAAAAAAGAAAAGTTCCTTTCTGAGTTACTACAAGCAAACACAGGTCGAAACCCCATGAAGTCAGCAAAAGTAATGACCCTGTAAGTTGTTTTTATCAGGTATTTGATCACAGTGAATATAAAGGTGATTAATACAATAGCTTTTCATTAATTATAGCATTTAGTTTTTTATGTTTGAATGCTAAGGTATAGTTAAGTGTGTGTATATGTGTGTGTGTGTCTTCAGTGCATATGTGAATGTACATGTGAATATTATTTATGTTGAGGCTATATATCAGTGTCAGATGTAGTTCCTTTGGGAAAGTATATCATTTTTTTAAGACAAGGTTGCTCACAAGGACCAGAGGCTTGATATTTATGCTATTCTGACTAGCCAGTGAACTCCAGGCATCAGTCTGTCTTCTCTTCAGTGCTTTGTATACAAGTATGTGCCACTGTCCTTTCTTTATGTCAGTTCTGCAGATTAAACTGAGTCTGTGATTTTCTTTGTTTGTAATTGATGGTGATGCTATTAAGCACTTAATTTCCATAATCTATCACTGTATATAATAGTATTTGTTTATTACTAGACTATTGCCTGAATTATTCACCTCTGTGTGACGGTAGTAATTTGATCATCTGAGCCTGTTAGGAGTGCATAGGTGTTCTGAATAATGATATTCCTTATAAAAATTCACTTGTGCTTTAATTCTGTAAGAGCAGAATATGAATAGATTACCTAAAATATTCAAAGTATAAAGCTGAAGTTTTAATGAGTGATTCATATATGCATAGCCCTCAAGTGGTCTCTGAACATCAAATAAGGCAAATATGTAACTCATAGATGTTTACTTATTTGTCTTATGATCTCTCAAAACTTTGAACATGATTAAAGTTTCTCTAATGCATTTTTAATGAATGACAACAATGTAATTAGTTGTCACATTCTTATTTATTAGTGAAACAGTGAGAAAAAGAAACAACAGTTAGTTCATTACTTAAAAATTAACAGGTCCCAAATGCTTTTATTAAAACATTATGAATTTAGCCATTATTCTTTCATGCTGAAAAATACCTAATTAATTTAACTCATGTTCTTTAAAAAGGCATTACTGATTGACATGAAAGTGGTACACTTTGTTTCTTTGACTGTTTGCTTGTTTTGTTTCCTAGGACAGTGATTCAACATACACATCTAGGGTTCAAGTCCTATTTATCTCCTATTCTCATGCTAACCTTAAGATCACAATCCTTTTGTGCTAGCTTCCTAAATGCTAAGATTATATAGACACACCAACACACCTAGCTGTATGTAGTATTTATTGTAAACATGAGAGAAGTAGGTCTTTGACACACAGTGAATTTGACACTTTCACTAGTTAAATCACTATATAAATCACTCACAGGTGATTTATATAAGTCAGATCTTTGTTAGTTAGATTTTCATGCAAAATCTTCAGTTTTATAAGATATTAAAGACAAAATTAAAGTTAGGTATTATGGACCCATGATGATCAAATAAAAATTTTTATCTTTTCTTCTCCTGTGGTAAAGCCTGAATAGTAAGCAAATCCTTAGAGTATTACATATGTTGACATATATAATTAAAAAAAGAACCAAAGAAGACTCTGTTTCCTAGGCTGAGTGTGACTCAGGGGCCTTTGCATGTCCAGTGCTTTTTCTCCAAGACTTGATGAATACCAGTGCCATTACATTTGTATATAATTTTGTGTCTGAAGATCCATGGGTCTCTAATTATATTGCTGCTCTCTTCTGTCTTTATGTGGGATAGTCATGAGGATCTTGAGAGTTGGGATCTATTTTCATGTGGTACATGTATCAGTGATCTTACAGTACCATATAAACATATACAAATATTATATGTTAATTAAATTTAAAAATAATCTACAAGAAGATGGATTAATTTTGAATATATTTCTAAATAAGTATGTTTTTATGTAGTGCATAGAAACTACAACAGAAATATTGAATGAGACCAAAAATAGGCAAAAAGATATGAAATATATATGTATATATATCCACAAAATACTGAAGTATCGGAATAACTTTTACATTCTAAACACTTTGATGTTACATTGAAATAATTATATTATTTATTTACTTATTAAGTTTGATGCTGAAGTTTGAACCAAGGTCTTGCCAAAATGCATAAATCCACTTAGATTTGATCCTAAGCCTCCGGTTGTTCTTTTCTAAGCTCCTTTAATAAACAAAGTTACCCTTAAGGGAATTGTCACATTAATGTCTGGTGCCAGCGAACTCTTAATTTTGTTAATATCAAAATGGATGGTCAGACATAAACAAATATTCATTCTGAGAAGCTATGAAAAGGCTTGAATTTTATGTGAGGAATTTTTTCTGGGGTATTTTTTCAACTGAATCTGAAAATAAGAATATAATAAATAAGAATATAATAAATATAAATAAGAAATAAAATAAGTCTTCCTTGGTTAGGAAGTAAGGACAAACTGTGCTTTGTCCTCAAGATAAGGAAGAGCCTCGAACCCTTAAAGATTGCTGGAACCCTGAAAGAGGAACCACTGTGTTATTTTATTATTCATTCACATGCTGGACATAGAAGGAAGAGTGAGAAACAAGGTACTTAAGGAAGTAAATATCACAGCCTACAGTCAGACTATAGGACAAGAGGTGAAAGTATCTATGTGAGACAGATAATCTTCCTTATCAGGTTGCCTACATCTGGGATCATATAAAACAGAAGCTTCAGGGCAATTCTGTGAAAGATTTTCTTGATCAGATTATTTGAGGTTGGAGAACCCATACTAAATCTTGGTGACACGTTCTAGTAGCACCTCACAAAAGAATATATATTCATGTATGTGTGTTGTTCCTTTACACAATCCTGACTAATACAGATAGTAATGGGATAAACAAAATTGAAATACTATCCTGAATTAATATTAAACTAATACAATTCTAAACAATCAAAAAATTCTAAGAAATTTACTCAATATCTGAAAAGTAGAACTCTTTATTAGCTTTTAATTTCTTTTCATAATTTTCCATAATATATTTTATAAAATTTTTACTAGATAATGTCTAAACAAAAGTAGTATCAAACTAAAAATAATTTGATAAAATACAAAATGTCTAAGAATGTTTTGATTTTCTTGAAGTACAAATATAGGAGATAAAGAATTGGAAAGTTAATGTACATGAGTTGTTTAATTTCAGCTAAAATAATTTGTTTGAATCTAATAATAGCTATAGAAATGCCATTTTATTTCTATTCTAGAGTAGAATGAATTGTTTACCTTACAGTGCATGAATGATAAGAGGACACAGGGAAATTTTACAGAATTCCTTTAGAAAGTTGCATATGATCTATCTTTGAATAAAACATAAAGAAATAAATGAATCACTTGTAGAGGAATTTTAATTCATCAATATGGCTGGTCTGGCAAGGGATCACACACAAAGACCTTCTAGGTATATGGCATCTGCTTGGAATACAAACATGCCCTTTGCACACATCTTTAGTAGCTCTTAATGAAATGAAGACACATTTTTACTTCCTCTGGCTGGAATACAGCCATGCTCTTTGTACACACCTTTAATCAAAACAAGGAAGATAAATTAGGTCCTCAAAGAAAGCAACCCTGCTTGACAGTGGTGCCTATTGAGGGCCAAAGTGATGAATCTGAGAAAGATTTGACAGATTAACTCAGAGTTAGGAAATGTTCAACATTCAGAGAAACATCACAGGAAAGAGAAGTGACTTAAGAGTGCAGGAGAGAGGCAGAGAGAAAGAGAGAGTAGGGAAAGGGAGAGGGAGAGAGGGAGAGAAGGGGAGAGAGACGGAGAGAGAGGGGGAGAGAGAGAGGAGAAGAGAGAGGGGGAGAGAGAGGGGGAGAGAGGGGAGAGAGAGGGGGAGATATGGGGAGAGGGGTGAGGGGAAGAAGGGGAGAGAGGGGGAGAGGGGTGAGGAGGAGAAGGGGAGAGGGGGGAGAGCGGAGGAAAGGGGGAGAGAGGGGAGAGAGAGGGGGAGAGAGGGAGGGAGAGAGAGGGGGAGAGAGAGAGGGGGAGAGAGAGGGAGAGAACAGGAGAAAGGGGAGAGAGAGGGGAAGGAGAGAGGGGGAGAAGAGAGGGGGAGGAGAGGGGGAGGAGAGAGAAGGGGAGGAGAGGAGAGGGAGGGGGAGGAGAGAGGGAAAGGGAGGAGACAGGGGAGAGGGGAGGGGAGAGGTAGGAGAGAGGGGGAGAGAGAGGGGGAGAGAGGGGGAGAGAGATGAGGAGAGGGGGAGAGGGGAGAAGAGGAGAGGGATGGGGAGAGGGGGAGGGGGATGGGGAGAAGAAAAGGTAGAGGGACGGACAGGGAGAGGGGAGAGGTTGTTTTACTGAGATAGGTTGCAGGTGAAGAGAGAAGGAGCCTGAAGATTACAACAAATGGCTCAGGTTAGTTTGAGGCCAAGCAAAGCAATTCAAAGAAAAGCCAAAATTATCCTGATAGAATCAATCAACTTGGAGAGGAGTTTGTGGCAGAACAGCTGAGTTGATCTATCCAGCTAGTTCAGAAAGAGCTAGAAAAGGTAAGTTTATTCAGCAATATGCTACCAACATGACAACAACATGTTTCAAATAAAAGTTAAATTTACAATTAATGAATATAATAGCTTATAAAAACATTTTTCTGTATTTCTATATTTGTACATCATTATTTTGTTAATTTAGCTTTAACTTTATCATTGCTTATATTTGAAGATGTTAATGTACATGTTGAAATATAAAAATCATGTATAAAAATCCTTATTTTAGTTTAGAGAATATTTGTAATCTTTAAATGCTTTTATTTGTTATATAACTGCAATTTTGCTTAATATTTTCTAAGTATGTAATGTATATGCAATAACAAAATAATATGATTAGCACTTCATGAGTACTATTTACTAAAAGTTATATAGTACTTGAAAAACTTATCAAAGTGAACTTTCAAATGGTGTGTTATGAAAATAAATAAATAAAATGAAACACAGTATTTGACAAGTACTCATAACATTTTAAACCAAATGGTGAATGGCAATTTTATCTTTAATAATTTATTCATTTTCTCAGGAGACAGAAAGCCCAAATTTATGAAAAGAAAGTAATAAGAATGAATGCAGGTACCTGAATTTCTATCTCATTAAATTGGATATAGACAGATTTTTATGCATCATGATATGAGAGCTATAAGTAAAATTCATCAAAGTACCAGTTACCTACAGCTATTTTACATCATAAAAGTTCATTTTACTTGTAAAAGTTATCATTTTTCATTATATTTTTGTATCTTTGCTAACATTTCCTGTATTCTCTAAAGCTCTGACTTAATTAACTTAATTAACTAAACTTTAATTTTAGAACTCCACACTTTCTTTGTAGCAGAAATCATAAGGATATATTTGAAGTTATTCCTACATTTACTCTAATTAAAATGCTTTTAATTTTTAAAAAAAATACTCTTTATCACCCTTTTAAGATGTATATTCTTCTTTTGATAAAACAGTTGGCATGTGGTAATGAGTTATCAAAATTTGAAAGGGCTCTTCATATGTTATTTTAATATGTCATGAATTTCAGATTAGCCACTGGCCATCTATCTTGTCAGTAAAGAACAATTCTGTTTACCTGATTGAAACCTACCCTAAAATATTTTTTAATTTAGTTGTAATTTTGATTTTTGCTGATTTTATTTCACAAAATATTTCAATATAAATCACAGATCATATGTTTTTCAAATCTCTCAAATATTTTGGGATGAAAATAATATTAAGCAGAACTAAATGTGTATTGTATATTAAATAAAATTTTATGAACATTAATAACTTTATATGTATTTCAGGAAAATAATATTCTACCATTCACAAATTTACAGATCTAAATGAATTTATTGTTCTCTCTTCAGTAAGGTTTGTTATTTTCTCCTGGAATTTTCTCAAGCTGTGAAAGAATACTCTCTTAGGTTTTCTACTGCTGTGAAGAAACTTCATAGCAACTCATCAAGGAAAACGTTTAAATGTGGTTGGCTAACACTTTCAGAGTTTAGTCCATTACCATCATGGCAGGAAACATAGTAGTATACAGGAAAACATGGTGGTGGAGAAAGAACTGAGGATTCTACATTAGAAGTGAATGCCACATTGGACATAGCTTGAGCACCTCAGATCTCAAAACCCATCCCCAGAATGACCCCCTTTCTCTAACAAGTTCACACCCACTAGAGCAATGCCACTTCTCCAAGTAGTGCCACTCCCTATGTGCCAAGCACTCAAATATTTCAGTCTACGGGGACCATTTTGAATCGAACAACCACAGATGCCCACATATACCAGGCAATTCTGGGTGAACTCTAAAAATTAATTGAGTTTTATTAAAAAATAGAGCACAGATATCACATGCTGCTTCTCCACTCAGAATTAGGTCCTCTTTAGCTATCCTTGGGGTCAGGTCCAGTAGATCTGCCTGATTCTCCTTTTAACAAACCTTCCTGAAATGTTTAGATCTAATGTGGGTTCTATATCTAGATATTTGGTGCTGTCAGTGTACTCCTGTTTTCACTTCAACCAATATCTAGTTTCCTTTCTTCAGCCAACGCACTAGCCATCTTATGCCACATTCAACCTCTAACCTAACCACCTAACCACCTAACCAGATTTTGCACTTCCTTCTGCTACATCTAAAATCCACAGTTGGGGTGATCATTGGGAGTTATAATTGTTTTGTTAAATGGAGATTCTGTACCCACCCAATTACCTTAAAATTAATAATGCTTATGGTAATAAAATAGGTCTGATATATTTTTTTTCAGTGTTCAATGGTGAATTCAGAATCTAGTAGTCTGTTGATATTTAGTTATAAAAGTGACATCTATATCATCCCTTCTAAGACAAATGGACTATCACAGAAAAATAATGAGGAAAGACAAGGAATATAATATAGAATAGGTACCCTGATAGGAGATGGTTTATGAATATGTTAAATCAGACTAACTATGACCAATTCAGTGGACCTCCTTAAATTTGAGTATGTCAATACTCTGTCATTTAAGAGGAAGAGAATTATGTCTTTGAAGATTTGGATGCAGACAAGTTTGGTGGAGGTAAGGGAATATTTACTTCATTGCTTTAGCTACTAATATGGTAGACATGGTCCTGTAAGCAAACTCTTATTTATGTCCCTATTAATTAAGATAACAAGACTCACTAGATATCAGAGAGGGTGGATGAGGGAAAATAAACAGACATAGGTAGGTAATGAAGATAGAATGGAGATTACTGGGCAAGAATAAGGGATTTGCATGAGTTGAGGGGGACCACAAAAATGAGCAAGGTAAATGTGAATAAAAGACATAAAAATATGTACAAAAACATTATAATAAAATCCATTATTGTGTAAAATTAACATAAGCTAAAAAGCAAGTGCAAATATATGTCAAAAATAATAACAATAATAAAATTCATTTACCTCTGAACAGAAAAAAGTTTATTACATACTCACAAATACATAAATGTGACATTTTAATTACAATGCAAATGTTCATTAAAAGCATTAATGTAATTTTGTTATTAAAGTTGTTATTTATTTGATTGCTAAACAAATATGAAATACACAACATAATGAGTAACTTAAGAAATCACACTGAGATTTTTAACTTTTTTTTATAATTAATTTATTTTATGTACATTGTTATTTTGCCTACAGTTGTTTGTTTGAGGGCATAGGACCCAGGAACTGGAATTACAGTCTGTTACAAAGTACAAAATTGGTGCTGGGAATTGAACCTTGGTCTTCTAGAAGAGCAACCAGTGCTCTGAACCACTGAGCCATCTCTTCAGCCCCCAGTAAATTTTAACTTCTAGGACCTGATCTTAAGACCTTTGTCAATTATTGATATTGGGCATCAAATATTCATAATACATGTGTATGATTAAATAGCCACAATAAATAAAATTTCAATAGTTACACTGCAGTAAGTATAAGTAACTCTATTTTAGTGTAAAAAGGAAGTAAAAATGCATCTGTGATAGAATCACTTCTATAGATAGAAGCATTCTATCTTCATGCTTTCTTAATTCAGCAGAAATGATGTAGGAGCCATGCAATCACTTGGAAATAATTTCTATGATTTTATTCATACTCTGTTATGTAAGAATTGGCAACATTATGCTGAATTAATAGAAAGGTTTCAAATAATATTAAATGTAGACAGCAAAATATCCCTGGAAATCATAAAAATATTATACTTTATTTTAATAAAAATCTCTCCATCATCCAGCCTTTCAGTAACTTTAGTTTATCTCACAAATCTAAAGTATAGTTTCAAACAGCACCCATTTATTGTATTTATATTAATTTTATTAAATTTATAAAAAAAATTTATGTTAAGAAGATGCACTCATAAATACATATTGTAAAAATAAGTACAGCATATTAATTTATACATGCAAATTACCTTAATATTTAAACAGTAAAATGTGGTTAATTTTTCAGAATACGTAGCAATCACAAGCATTCCTGTAACATAATTATAATTAGTGAAAGGAAGCAGATTTTATGAAATTAACATTATTACATCACAAAGTCCTATGATAATATTCACTATTTCTTACCCGTTTCTTCCTTCTGAATCCTTAACTGTCTCTTTTTAAATACAGTTGTTACAGCTGTCCTTGTAAATGCCAGATACACGAAAATAAGTATGATCCTATTGGATTTGCTTTGGGATTGGATTATTTCACTTAAAATTATGATAGTTGAGAGGTATGTATTGGTCTGGATGAAAACCTTCCCCATAGATTCATAATGAGTAACACTATTAGGAGGGATGACCTTGTTTGAGAAAGTGTGACTTGCTGGGAGAAGTATGCTGTCAGGGATTGAGCTCTGAGATTTCAGAAGTTCAACCCAGGCCTGATGGCTCCTGGTCTCTTCCTGTTTCCTATAGATTCAGTTTTAGAACTCGCAACTCCCCGTCTAGCCCTATACCTGCCAGCAAGCCACAAATGCTTCTTCCCATAATGACAATAATGGACTTAACCTCTGAACTGCAACATGGTCCCAATCACTGTTCTCTTTTATAAGTGTTGCCATGGTTCTAGTGTCTCTTCACTAAAATCCCAACAAAGATCGAAGGACAAGTTTTAGAGTTGTATTCAAATATTCAAGTTTTAAAGTTTGGAGAATCCTCTCTCCTGAATTCCATGGTAACAACATTAATTACATTTATTCAAATGAGCAGGATATAGTCATTTATTTTTCCCGTATCCTGGCTATCATTATGTCTTGCTTTGTTGTTCATTCTGAGAAATAAGATGTACCCTTAATGTAATTTTAATTTTTAATTTTGCTCATAAATAGTATGTATTTAGTGGCAATTTTTTTTTATTTGGAAAACACCTGTTCAAGTCATTTGCATGTTTGTTGATTTGATGAATTGCTATTTTGATAATTAAAGCTTTGAGAGATGTCTATAATATGGATTTTTTAAACCTGTAACCTATAAGTAAAATTTTAAATATTATGTTTATAACTGATTATTAAGTGAGTAGTTTATTTGGCATTCATAAAGAAATTTGAGAGACAGAGATTGTATTGGATGACAACAAATATTTTTACCAGTTATGACAGAAACATCTACAGAATATAAGTAAATATTCCCTACCTTTGGCAAAGCTATGAAAAAGCTAAACCCTCCATATTGTGAACAAACAAATTCATAATACATATAAAAACATACTTTTATTTCATGATTTTCATATTATAAAATCTTATGCCAGAATTTTTGTCAAAACTACGTTCATGTTTCTATCGCGAATTCTGAAAGTTACAGAATGAGAAGAGAAAATTTTATGTCAGTTGCTTGTTCAAACAAAATTATTTTCAATATTAACTATTAACCTCCATGTGATATGTCTGCACTCTAATATAATACTGAGTGATGCAGAGGAAAATGTTAGAATATGCTGTGATCTTTTATACAAGTATAAAAATAATTATTACTAACAATAAATAAGTAGTCTTAAGAAAATCTATACATGCACAAAATATACAGAGTACAATAAAAAGATTTGGAAATAAGTGCTGTTATCACTAACATGATAATTTAGGTATGTTTGAATAATCATGGTTTTGAAAGATTTTAGAAACAGTCAAAAGTTTATAGAAAGCAAGGAAAGAAAACAATCAAGAAAAGGCAAATAGCATGCTGTTTTGTCATTGATAATTTCTATAGTTTTATAAATTATGTTCTTGATAAATATATAAATGTCACTAGACTATATTGATTACTGCCACTGCCAGGTCTCTTTGAAGTCTAACTCATTTTAAACTCCTGCCCTCAAGACTACAAGGGTTTGAATCTTTCCAACATAGCATAGCGGGCCCATCTGTAACTAAAGACAATTATCTATGAAATCCCAGGATCATTCAGCAACCAACAGTACAGCAAGGAACTGTGGGGATCCATGAAGCCCAGTCTGTGACTGACACTTAGAATGTGTATTGAAGATACTCACAGCTCCTATAAGGTCATTGCTATACTTTTTAATCATGCCCAGAAGACAGTTCATCATAGACCTCATCTTCTATCTTAATATTATATTAATAATAACTCCTGTGTCAGAATTTTTTTCCTGAGGCTTAGTAAAGATACTTCAATGTCCTGTATATTGCTGAGCACACAAACTGTCACTTATTCTAAGCATCCATGCATTTTGGTATTCCCTCTAACTCGTTTCACGTAGAGCTACTCTGACCAAAGTTATAAATAAAATGTGCCTGTGAGTATAAGCATAGATATTTAGAAGGGAGTTTGACATTGTGGAAATGTGACTAAACAACAGTCATAAGGCCTAAGGCCTATTCATCATGACTAGGTTCTATTTCCAGGAAAGATTTGTCTCTTGAAGAACAAGAGAAAACAGACAGCCGCATCACTACTGTACATGTAGGCACGTGTTGCTGGCATATGGGTATTACAGTTTCTAGGTTTCACAGCTAGGTGAGAACATTGACACCTTTCTTCCCAAGCAATCTGAATATTCTATGAAATCTAGCAAACAGTAAAGAAGCCTCCAGCACAGTTTCAGATTTAATTTGCACATCTACCAATAAAAGTAGATGGATACTTTAGCAGTAGGATCTTAACTAATTTTAGTAAATAACCAAGGGGAATGAAAATACCTAGAATTTAGGGTCCTCTTGGTCCACACTGACAAATAGCTCATAAGAAGTCTACCTTTCATTTCATTCTAGCATATCCAAAACATATTCATAGCATTTATGAGTAATATTTTCCAGCCCATCATGATAGATATACCCTCCTTCCTTTCATCCCTCTCCTCTTCCTACTTCTCTCTCTCTCTCTCTCTCTCTCTCTCTCTCTCTCTCTCTCTCTCTCTCTCTGTGTGTGTGTGTGTGTGTGTGCATGTGTGTGTGTGTGTTTGTGTGTGTGTGGTATTTTCATATAACATTGATATAGGGTAACCCTGTTCTTGCCCAATTACAGGAGTCATTTGAAAGTTCAAAGTTTGCCCCAGAGTTACTAAAGGAGAAGGTGTTAACAAACTATTCAGCTATTAAAAACAAGTACATCATGAGTTTTATGGGCAAATGGATGGAACTAGAAAGTATCATCCTGAGTGAGGTGACTCAGACCCAAAATGACATGCATGGTATATACTTACTAATAATTAGATATTAACCAATATATACAGTACAGAATTCTTATGATATTTTCCAGAGAATATAGAAGTTAAACAAGATGTAAGGCCCAAGTGAGGATGCTTGAGTTCCACTTTGAAGGGGAAACAAAATAGTCATAAAAGGCAGAATAAAAATATGCAGTTTCCAGGGGTGGGGGATGGGGAGAAATCTCTAGGAAGCCCCAGAGACCTGTGATGGGTCCCAGGACTCAATGTGGGTGACCTTAACCAAAATGATCAAGAGTGGTGATATGTATCCTGACCACTTCCAGTAGAAAAGCATGACCCCTAGTAGAGAGATGAGGACACCAACCCACCTACAAATCTTTCTACCCATAATTGGTCCTGTCTAAAAGAAATGCAGGAACAAAGATGGAGAAGAGATTGAAAGAATAGCTGACCATCGCATGGTGAGGCACCAAACCCTCACACTATCAGTGATGTTGTATTTTATCTGCATACAGGATCCTGGCATAGCAGTCCTCTAAGAGACTGTACCCAGTAGCTGACTGAAACAGATGCAGAAACCCACAGCCAAACATCGGCGGGAGGTCAGTGACTCCTATGGAATAGTTATGGGGAGGATTGAAGGCCCTAAAGGGAATAGCAACCCTACAAGAAGACCAAAAGTGTTAACTAAACCAGACCCCAGGGTGCTCCAGACACTAAGTCACCAACCAAAAGAATACACAGGCTGGTCTGAGGCCCCGGGGTACATATGTAGTAGAGGGCTGCCTTTCTGGCCTCAGTGGGAGGGGATGCACCTAATCTTGTAGAGACTTAAGGTACCAGGGTAGGGAACAAGAAGGGCACCCTCTCTGAGGCAAAGGAGATAGAGTGTGGGTGGAAGAAGACAATGCAGAGGAGGAAGAAGAGGAGGAGGAGGAGGAGGAAGAGGAGGAGGAAGAGGAGGAAGAGGAAAAGTAGAAGCAACAGCTGCTTATCTGGCCTTGCTTAGTGCCTGGTAGTTCATTAAGACCTTTTGTTAAATGCACATGGAATTTCAAGAGGGAATAACTGGTAGAAATGGGAATAGTGGTTTTTGGCCTCGTACCCTGAGAGCAGGATAACAAAGGGAAATAGGATAACCTTTAGGGATTCCTGAGGGGGACTGCAATCAATTCCTGAAGGGGTGTTATCATTTCTATGTCAAAGGCAAAGTCACTATAAGGCAGTAGTAGGCACTTGCAAATCTTCCTGTCCCCACCTGAGTGGTGTTGGAAGGATAAGAGCAGGACTTTTGGGAGTTCTGAGGTGAGGAAACCAAGAAGTAAGGAGCATGATGATGTGTGTCTATCAGAACTCATGCAGTAGCTGGGAACTCTAGGAGGATGGCAGGTGAAGGTGTGAACAGTCCAGCAGGATCAATGACACCAACCAGGCTTTCTTCTATTGTAGTTGGAGTACCTACCAAGCTTCCTTCTGTGTCACCTGTGGCATTATTGAAGGTTACTTACAAGACTTTCTTCTGCTGTAGCTGGAAGTGTTACAGTAGGGTACTCACCATCCTTTCTTCCAATGCAGCTGAGGTGTTATGAAAGGGTACCCACCAGACTTCTTTCTGTTCTAGCTGGAGGGTCATGGGAAGACAGCACTGGAGTCTAGGAAAGAGCTGGAAGAAGCTTGCATAATAGCAGCAATGCCATGAAAACTAAGAAGTAAGGCTATGAGGAGTCTCATGTCAGAAGAGATGAAATGAATATGGAACTTGCTGAATAGCTTTCTGCAACTGGAAACTCATTATTGCTTGGCTCTGTGGTTTTTTTTTTTTTGTTTGTTTGTTTATTTCTTTCTTTGTTTAGTTTTTGGTTCATTCAATCTTGGCCTGGGGGCTTTTGTCACTGGAGCTCAAAAACTAAGTCAGATGTGTCAGTAGATGTTATGGTTACAAAGAAAAAATGTACCTTATATAAAGATAAATGTGATTTTTTTTTAAACTTCAGAGTAGGTGAAGTCCTGGTGCAAGAATTTCACTTCCATTTAACCTACCTTTGAATTTGTTCAGATGTGAAAAATAAACAAACATTGTTTTAAAAGTAATCTTAAGTAAGTCTGAGTTTATCAGATTGGAATAGACATTATTGCACACAAGTGTGTATGATACATCTATGTGTGGTTATATATTTTGTTAAATATTTAATTATTGTTTTATATTTAGATATAATCTATATAAAATTTAAATTGAAGTGCAATATCTTTTTTATTTTATTCTACTTTATTTTATTAGCCAAATTCCCTATGAGCATTTTGATTTTCAGAATTATGCAATTCAATCACCAAACAGTTGTAATTTCTTAATAATTTATAATATGAAGAAAACAAAGCTTGTTTCTGAAACTAGTTTGGGACAGAAAACTGAGTTAATTGTGGCCAATATATTTTCAATAACTGTTTTCTAATCTTAAAAATAAACTATTGGTAATAACATTAAGTGAAGGGAAGTGAATAAGAAGCAGTTCAGCTCTAGAATACTATGTTAACAAATGTGAACAAAGAAATTACTGCTTGTCTCTGGTGTTAACTTTGGCACATGACACTGCTCTTACATTACATATTTATCATTTGTTTAGTCTCAATGTAATGTTTATGATTGTAATACTAATATTATCAATAGTAGTCCCCAAATAACTCTGCATGAGATAAGATAACTCTGCTCTTACATTACATATATTAGAGATTCTTCTAATCAACTTTTTCCAAGGTTTTGACAATTTTCCACTAAATACTTTTAAATACTAGTAAATACTAGTAAACACATGCTTGTGCTTACACACACATACACACACATGCACACACATGCACACACATATACACACACATACACACATGGAAGGGTTTCATATTGAAGTTGTCTCTGACAAAATTTATCTAATAATAATAAAAAAAATTCTCAAGAGAAAGTTTCAAATAAATGTTAAAAAACTTGTCTTGAAAACAAACTAGCTTAATATTCTACCATAAATCTAACAATAAGAAATTAATATGGAGTTTTTTTGAGTTTTAATATGTACATATATGTATATAAATATATAGTCTGTAATTATATTTATACAATTCATTGTATAAAATTTGTATAATTATACAATTGAAACAGAAAACAATTGGGTAGTCTATATTTCCAAATTTTTTTTAATTTTCTTCCTGTTGTTTAATTTAAAGGATTTTTTGAAATAACCTCTTGAGCATGAAGGATATGTTTCTTTTCAGCTGAGACTTCTTTAAGAACTTGATATAAGAGTATCCCACTTTTTTCAATGAATTTCTAGATCCCTGTATGCCATTATGGTTTTCTTCCTGTAAACAATTTTATATCATATCAAATTCAGAGTACACAGCCTATCTTTCATAACTGTCCATATGGGTCCTGGATATGACTGTTTGGCCAGAATATTACATATTATAGGTGAAATTTATAAAGAGTTCAATTTGAGTCTTGATTACCTCTTTATCCAACAAATCTTGTATAAATATGAGCCTTGAGTTGAGAGTGTTTAGTTCCATTGTCTTCTGTTAGTTGCTAAGGGATGATTTGCCTAAAATAATTTTCTTACATTTCTTGTTAACTCTCATACTAGTTGCAGAGGTGGCGAGAGGAGTCCGTACATGTATACAAATAAGCATTCAAAATCAAGTACCAGGCTTGCCGTGACAAAATAAATTTCTATTTCATTTCAAACTGCTAAGGCTATCAACAGATTTTATTTTTTGTCACAAATAAAAATGCAGGCAGCAATTAGGATCGCTGTCTATATCTACCAAAATTTAGATAATTTCTACTTTTATGCCCATTTAATCCCTCTACATTTTTTCCTAAAATGTTACTACAAAGAGCAATGCAATGCCTAGGCTACATTTAAGTATTTTATTCTAATTCACCTTTATTGAGGTGTGATAAAAAGAAACAGAGATTTAATCTTAAACTGCAGCTATAAATTGGACAAGATTCAGCAAAGCCTAAATGGTGAAGAAACTTAGAAATGAAACCAACCAAACTGTAAAAGGAAAAGAAAAATCCAGAATAAACTTGATGAATTTCTTTGAGTTTCCTTTCTGTTGATAACTTTAATTTTACATTTCAACCTTTGTTATGTGGGAAAGGTATAGATTGAACGTTATTTGAACTATTAGACCTATTATTAACATATGTTTGTCAAGTGGTATTTCATTGTGAAGATTAATAAAGCAAAGATTGTTGCTCTATTGAAGGAAGACCAATTTATTAGATAAATATGATATCCTTATAAAAGAAAATATTGTAACTATTATAGAGCAGTGTCAAAATAGACAAATTAGTTTTACTGATGAGTTCCAATATGAAATAACACATACATAGTGTATGCATGTAAATGAACTGCTTCAGCTATTTAGTGCATATTTCATTATTAATAATCATAGAGTTTTAATTTTTAGAAAAATAAATGCATATATATTTTCGGTATAATAATGCACTATTTTAAGTTTCTTGTTGAACAGTGAGGTAACAGAGTTTAAATGTACACAAATAACAAAGGCTTAAATTTTTGATGGAAATTTGTATAATTTGTATATATACTCATATTATGCAACTGCTTCTTGTATAGTATATGAAACAGTTTTTCAATTAGTATTTTATAGCATAAAATCCTGATAACCAGATAATTCCATCTTGTATACATTCCCAAATGTTTTATTTTAATAAATTAAGTTGCTGTTTATTAGAAATATGCATCTGATTTGCCTTTATCTTTCTCTGCAGTTATGAAATATTAACTAGCATAATCCTAACTTCTTTAGATATTTGAGGCTAATTACATTGTGACCATGAAATGGAGGTGCTTATTTTAATATTGTTCTTGTTCTTTCTTTCTATCTTTCTATCTATCTATCTATCTATCTATCTATCTATCTATCTATCTCATCAACAATATCCAGAAATTGTTCTGTGATTATAAACAGAGATTGGGCAAGACTTCTTCAGGCAAATAATTTTATCTATGTGACGAGATTCAGGCAAACTCATGTGCCAAGGAACTAAAGGATTAGTGCTAAAAACAGGGTTTTTAAATACAATTTTTGTTGCTTTGTATTTCATAAATAGTGACTTATAATTACACTGGTTATTTAACAACCCCAAGGAACTATTCTAAAGAGGGCCCTGAGGCAGAGGAAGGGAAAGTACCTTGAAAGACGTAGCAAAATCTCACAATAAAGCTTTGGATAGAGACTAAATCACAGGCAATTCTCTTTGCCCATGTATTAAGTCTTCTTTGGCCTTGTTTTAAGGTCTCTGGGAAGGCCTACTAAGCAAAGAGAGATGTCAGGTTGCTATACATTCAAGGGCTTTTTTCAGCTGGTATGGCTATTTTCTCTTTATTTATTCCTTGATTCATAAGAGACCTGACACACTAGAACTCATGATATAACCATTGGAGCTTGGTTAGGACTACTCAAAAACTCTGCTCTTTGAAACACACATAGTTTTTCTCATGAGTCTGGTCCACTCTATGCTTGTAGGCTACCTCATCATACAATTTATGATCTTAGAATCTCCAAAATTTTTGGTCTACAGTTACAATCAGCAGCTTCTTGTGATCTCTTAACAGGGATTCTAATTTGTCTCATAGTCTGGCCTCATCAGTTCCCTAACACTATAGTGAAACAATCTATTATCCACTTCACATTTCATACCTTTGAAACAAATACCATCAGGCTAACAAAAGTTCTGTTGTTAGTTTGGCATGAAGCCTGACAGCTTCACACTGCATTTGCATCAGTTGCTGCCTCCCAAACCCCAGGAAATACTTTATTACGTAGCTGCTCCTAAGGACAAGGAAACCTATCCCAGTAGTGCGTGTCCTTTTATTCATGGCCGTTCACCCCTAGCGTATCTTTCCTGTTGTCTGTGTACAAAGTATGAGGTTTTATTCTTTCATTAATTGTGCTGTGTTCTTTCAGAGTTAAAAATGCTTTCTAACCTGCCTTGACTATAAATTTAAACTTGTCCACACTGTTTTGCTCACCGAACTGCATAGTTTTAATCTTTCTACCTCTCTTTGCCTGTCTCACTATAGACCAAATGACAGCAGTTAACATTTGCCATGCCCTAGCCTGAATACAATTCTGTTTTGAAATTCTCTCTGCCAAACATATTAGCCCATTGCATTTAAATCCAATATCAATGAAGTTTTCATGTAACTAGCAGAATACAAACATATTCTTTGTTAGAATATCACTTATGGCTCCTAGTTCTGCTCCTGATAGAATTCTTCCCTTGAGTCCTAAAAATCGTAAACTGACTCATCTTCCCTTGTTCTTACAGGTCTTGGTATTATTTCTTCTATATTTTTTTTTAAATTCCAGCATTCACTGCTTATATGGGCCCGAATTCAAACTCTTAGAGAGTCCCACAAACCATTTTCCAAATAAAGAAAAAATTTTGATGAGTGGTTTATCACAGTATTTTTCCATATTCTGGGTGCTAATATATTTTTAGATATTTTTAATCATTGCTATTTAGATACCATGTAACTGGAGGTAGAAAGGGTTTACTTTGGGGTTATACTTGGAGGTAGTATTCTGGAGTTGGAGGTAGATGTTTAAGTTGATCTTCTTTAAGTCAAGAAGTGGAAGTTGATAAATGCAGGTTCAGCAGCCAAAACCAGAAAATAACAACACCAACTTTCATTAATTTTTTTCATTTCGATGAATCTGATAATTTTTTTTTATAATGAGATTCAAGTGTAGCTAGTCCTTCATGGGCATGCCCACTGCTGCTGTTTGGAATAGTGTTTGTTCCTGTCATTATTATACTGTACATACCTAGTTTGGTGTTTTATAACTGGTGAGTAATGTTGTTGGAAATATTACTATGGGTGTAGTATGCAGATGTTTATTAATACCTACTCAAAAGTGGAACATGTTAGAAGTTTTCTCAATCATCTATCTAATATGTAATTTTACATTGTACAATTTAGCTGGTGTGAAGCTACTTATCTCCTCCTCAGAGGGAAAAATAATGTCTGTTGGATTCAACAATCATTTTCCCTTTTCAGAGCTATGTCACAAATTAATAGCACTAATAGACTATAAAGGAATTTTAATCCAGCAACATGGCTGCTATGGCTGGAATACAGACAAGGTCTTAGTACACACCTTTAATCCCAAACAATGTAGGTAAACATAGTTGGTAGCAGAAAACAGCCATGTTGGATAGTGACTTCTAATTGAGGGGCAGAAAAGTCAGAGAAAATCTTGACAGGAATGAGTCAGAGATAGGATATGCCAAATTCTCCTGAGAACAGTACAGGGAAAAGAATCTAATTAAGAGTAGTGCAGGGAGAGAGATCAGTGAATTACACTGAGTCCAGTTGAGTACACAATCAGTTCAGTCAGTTGAGTTCAGTCATTCCAGTTTGGGGCAGTTTGTTACTCAGCTAGGAGTCAGTTGAGAAGCACTGCAGTGGAGGTGAGTTTGTGGCCCTTCAGTTGGTGCTAATTCAGTTCATAGATTTGGCAGGAAGTTTTATATAGAGAATTTTACAGAGACAGGTTGCAGGTGAGAACAGAATGAGACAGAGAATGAGAAGGAACCAGGACACTGAATCAGCATTAGATTAGATTGCCAGAGTTAGTGTGAGGCCAAACAGAGCAATTCAGTCTAAAGCACAAAGAAGCCATATTGAAACAGTCAGGTTCTTGAAAAACCAAAAGAAAGAAAGAAAGAAAAGCCGGGCGGTGGTTGCGCACGCCTTTAATCCCAGCACTTGAGAGGCAGAGGCAGGTGGACTTCTGAGTTTGAGGCCAGCCTGGTCTACAGAGTGAGTTCCAGGACAGCCAGAGCTACACAGAGAAACCCTGCCTTGAAAAACCAAAATAAATAAATAAATAAATAAATAAATAAATAAAACAGTCAGGTTGAAAGAGGAATTTGAGACAGAACAACCAGCCATGCATAGTTCAGAGATAACTAGAAAGAGTGATACTTTTTACATCAGTAAATCTCTGAGATGACAATTACATCAGGAGAATAGAATACAAATTTGTTTAAAATATAGAGTAATATATTTGTTTCTATTCTAGTCATCTTATAAAGGGCACAATTTAATTAGTTGTATAAGCAGTAAATATCATAAAGCATTGCATCAAACATACAAGCATGGCACTGGATCATAGCTGAAAACTTTTATCTGATCCATAGCTATGAGTCAGAAAGAGAGGAAGACAGACAGACAGATAGATAGATAGATAGATAGATAGATAGATAGATTGATAGATAGATCGATACATACATACATACATACATACATACATACATAGATATATAGATGATAAGCAGACAGACAGAAGACAAAGAGCAAACTAACTAGGACTGGCATGAACTTCTAAACCATCAAATCCCACTCAAAGTAACACATTTACTCCAACAAGGTCACACCTTCTAATGTTTCCCAAAAGGTTCTTCTGACTACAAAACAAACCTTCCTTGTTGGAACTGTTTACCTTCAATTCACCAAAAGGGAAGAATATTTTGCTAATTTTGAGTTATATTTCTTTCTCAAAAAAATTTCTGTATTGCTGCTTTGAGACTGTCAATAAGGTGATGAAAAAAAAAAAAAAAAAAAAAAAAACAAGACCATCTCTTGCAGACAGTTGTATTTTGGATACAGATGGTAGCCTGCCAGAGGCCAGCTCCAGAATTCAAACAAGTCCTCTCAAAGTAAATAAGGAACAAGGAGAGTGAAATAATGATGAATGAGTCAAAAAAAAAAAAAAAAAAAAAAAAACATAGCTGGGAAAGTCTTGTGTCTCTGACTGACTAGCAACCAGAATATTTCTTTTATTTATATAGATTCCACAAAAGAGGCAGAATTATGATTTCAAAAGAAATACAGATCATATCATTTTGTCTCTGAACAAGTGTTACTAGTACATAGAGATTGGGTGTTATCAATCTCAAATCATTTTAGATTATGTAAGCCTTTGTGACACATGACATTCTATTCTTCAGAAAAGTGAAATATTAAACAGATAGAAAAATATCTGAGACAGTCAAGAAACATTTTCAAACCTTCAATAATACATAGTGGTTGAAGTACAACTTGTGAGTTAGCCCAGCTTAAAGTTTGAAAACTCTCAAGGCTGCAGACTTACTTTTCTACTCATTTTTTACTTTTTTATTTCAGTAAGAAGACCTCACGTGAGCCAGCATCCTTAAGATTGGCAAATTCTTATATTCTTTTATATTAATTTTAAATCATATACACATACATCATACACATTATACATTATATGTATATGTACACATCATATACACATATATATATTATAAAAGGTTGTTTTAGGCAAACTAACTTTGTTATTAACTTTTTATCTCCTGGGGCACTGTCCTATACACTACATATTGGAGGAAGCCTATTATCTAATCTGTCATCACATCTGTTATTTCTGAGTTTGCTTAAAAATTGTTGTGCCAAGAGAACTCTGGAATGTTCCAACTTTTTTGTAGGGATAGATAAGTGTACTTCTTTGAGAGAAGAAATATTCTCTAAGGAAAAGACATAAATGAATCCTAATGTAAAATAGCCCCAACAAGTGAAACACATAATGATCAGAAACCCAATGTGAAAGACAATAAAACAAAGAGTGAAAACAGCATTTGGCTCAACTTTATAGAACTGTTTCAAACAGTTGTTCTGGCTTCACAGTTTTCACTGGAATTCAGTATTCACAGATGTGCCAGTAGCTCATGAGTGGAGGATCAGAGGTGATGATGGAATCATAAGCCAGTAGATACTGATTTGGAATAGAGTGTCTGCAATCTTGAACTGAAGAAGACATAAGTGATGGCAGACTCCTTTCTTTTTAGAGATACTCCAACTCCAGCCTGGTACCTAGGGAAGAAGAAACCACTTTCCTTTCTCTGCAACTGTCTAACATAAATATCTTAGTTAAATGAAGGGCAGAGGTGTTTTGTGCTAAAGTGTTACAAACTCACCATTTTTGTAATAATTTAAAATATTTTCCTTAATATATATTTTATTACTTTTGTAAAATGATTTTCAGTTTAAAGAGCTACTTCTGCTGACATTTTAATGTTTCATTGGATGATAGTATTGGAGACCCTCATACTTCTATTCTTAAGTAATGCATTCTAAATTACATGTAATGTATACATATAATACTTTTTCTAATATTTTCTCTTTTCTATATTGATTTATTCATTAAGTTGGGTAGGTTTCCATTTTACTGGTATGTGTTTAATTGTGAACATTTGCAAATGTATCACTTAGTTGTAATTTTAGAAGTAAACTTTCACTTTATGTGTAATTTCCCATTCAATAGTCTACTCACAATTTTCTTTCTTGTAGTTTTTCTCTGAAACAAGTTGCATTTTGTGTCCCTACTGGTATTAGTCTATAATACTCTTTAGAATAAAGCAATTAGAGAGCCCTACATCCATCTCTCTTTTGACTCATGAATTATTTGCTAATTTAGCATGCAAACAATGGTTGGAAGAAGGTGTTTGAGTTTATAGTAGACACCTTGACATAAAATGAAGGAAATTAATACCCATGGCTCCCAAGGACTCTGTGTACTAAGGAGCTAAGAGACAAAAGAAGAAAATATCCATTATTCTACAGTTTACTCTGTGCTCTTTCACTTTTCTTATTGAAACCTAAGCTGTAAATGCATGCATATACATTCAAGATCAAGTAGATATTAGGTATGCAGAGGCTAAATTAGCAATAAATATTTAATGAGTTTTCAGCTGTAGAGACGCAGGTGTTGGCACTGAAGACCTGAGAACAAAGCTGGCATATCTGAACCCTGACTGTTAGGTATAAAAGAGAAACTAGATACACTGGACATTAAAAAAGATTTGTTACTTATATTTTTGTGTATCAGTGATTGCCTGTATATGTGTCTATACAACATATCTGTCAAGTGCCCAGAGAGGCTAGAAGAGCAGAAGAGTGTTCTGAACCAGGAGATAATTGTTAGCCTGGAAGTGGGTACTGGGAACTGAAGAGTTTTGTTGACGTTTTTGGTTTTGGTTTTGCAAGAGCCAGAAATTCTCTGAAATACTGAACTATGTCTCCTTTCCTCTATAGAGACATTTTTATTTATCATCTTATGATATGCTATGAGGGATCTTACTTCTCTTATAGAAGTCCAGGTACAGTTCACCATCTACAAAATAGCTCATTGTATGTAACTCCAGTTTCAGGGAGCCAGTGTCCTCTGGCTTGGCCTAGGGGACACCTGAAATCAGGTGTTGAACAAAAAAAAAAAAAAATCAAGGAAATATCCAACAACCACCATTTGTATGTATAAACACATCATAGAAATAGAATACATAAATCACAAAAATTATTTGTCTCTAATCCTATATCATGAGTATCATAGAATAAAATTTTAAAAGACCCAATTAGTAATCTATTTTAACTCAAAATTCAGTATTTTATTTAAAAAACCTGTATAAAAGGATTCAGTGAAAGTTTAGTAGAAATAAAAAGAAAAAATGGGGAAGATATGAGCAAAGTTCCACCAGAGAACTCCTAAACCTGATAAAGTTCTGCAAGAAATGGGAAATATTGTCAGATGCCACAATGAAGATGAAAGATGAGAACAAAGTAATCTTAAAAGTACAAAAACTCTTTCAAAACAGAAATTTGCTAAGTAAGCAATATAAAATATTTGCAAATATAAATATGTTAAGAAACATCTTGTTTTGTGAAGTTCCTGATTCATAAAATAAACAGACAATTATTTTCAGTATAATCATTTACTTAACTGAAAAACACTAAATATTTATTAACATGCTCTTATGACACATGTCACTAGGACAAAGATCTTACAGAGATTGGTAACAGTGCACTAAAAATAGGACATCAAAGTGTTCTTATTGCTTGTTAGCACGGCAGAATGTTTACTTATGTTTTTGCTTACTTCGCAGTATTCTACCATTTTACTAAGTACACAAATGAAAATGTAAACACTTCTTACCTGGATTTTATCCTAAAAGTATGCATACAAATACAATACAAATATACATATATGTACTTTTGTAAATACCAATATGTACAAATAAACGGTAAACAAAATGTGTATTCTGCAGTGATGTCAGCATTCTCTTGTTATGTAGCTTCTGCTCTAAATAGTAAATGTGTATTCATGAAACCTGTGTCATGTTTATCTCCTCCAGAAGATGGTAGATACCAGCAATGGTTCAAACAGTGTTAGTTACTAGAGTAAAAAGAAGGCTAATATGTAATACATCTGTGTGTGTGTTAAAATACACAGACACCATTTTATAAAAATGCAACAGAAAGGATTTAAAGATTAGTAACTAATAATTACTAAAGGCAGGATTATTATTCTTCAAAACTTCATGTAAAATAATAAAAGAGAAATCTTTTTTTATTGGATATTTTATTTACATTTCAGATGCCATCCCCTTTCCCCATTTCCCCTCCCTAGAAAACCCCTATCCCATGCCCCCTTTTCCTTTTTGCTTTTATACACTTTTTTAAAATGTTAATCAAAGGCTTTATAAGTTTGCTCAATCAGAATTATAACCCAATACCCAGCCTAGATATGTCAACTATCTTTGACTGGTGGAGACATGTGAAAAACTGCCTTCATATCCCCCACCCTCCCTTTCTCTCTCTCTCATCACCTAGCTTCTCCTCTCCCTCTTCTCCTCCTCTCCTTACTCCTTCTCTTTCTCTAGGTACCCCTCTCACCTTACTTCACCTACATATCAGGCTTCCTGTTAAAATAAAACTTCTCTTTCAAAATACAATTAGAGCATAATTATGCCAATTTGTACCAGTGAGGTACAAGATAGTCCTAATACCCAGTCCATCATTTTGTTGACTAACCAGAACCTCTGTCATCTCTCCTAACTAAAACACTTAGTTCTGAACCTGGCTTTTTTCTTGGCTTTAGAATGAATGTCAGCTGAAAACCAACCACTCAAATCTTTTCAGGAGAGAAATCTTGAGCACAAAAAGGGCTCATTCTTTAAAAACATCCTTATGAACAAAAAAAGAGATTACTACATATTTTATTTACATGAAATAACTGAAAATTTAGTTAAATGTTTATCAAAATGTACCTTATAATAGTGTAATTAGTGATCATCTATATTCATGTCATAAAATAAAATTAGACTATATGTATGTATACTTAAATATGTATATAAAATTCCATTAACCTTAAATAAGATACATAAAGGATTTTGTAATAAAATATACTAATTTTCATGATATATATTTCAACAAAGTATAAGTTGTTGCAGGATATTCGATCACACTGTGACCCTCTGGGATTCTGTTATTTTACTGAAAACACCTCATTGTAGTTGTGGTGTGGCTCTGCCTTAGTATAAATCTTTAATCTCTCTGATTGGAAAGCAAACACACCCTTAGTAAATATGTTTAATCCCAAACAATGGAGGTAAAGTTAGTTTGTAGAGGGAAGCAGTTATGTTTGAAAGTGATGTGTAATTGAGTGGCAGACAAAGTGACAAATCAGAGGTTTAACAGAATAGGCTATTGCCAATTCTCACAAGAATAGAGAGAAAGTGAAGCTGCTTAAGAGCAGTGTTGAAAGACAGGAGGAGTGAGGATAAAAAGGGAAAATACTTAAGAGATAGCAGTGTTGAAAGATAGGAGGAGGAAGGAGAAAGGAAGGGAGGAAAGAAGGAAGGAAGGAAGGGTGTGAGGAGGGGAGTGAGTGAGGGAAGGAGGGAGAGAGCCTATTTGACTGGGTGAGTTTTATAGAGCCAAGTTGAAGATAGAACATGCTAGGCACAGGTAAAGACTGAATAAGCCAGAGAATAGAGAGCCAGAAGATTAGAACAGATTGTCAAAGTTAGAATGAAGACAAGCAGAAAAAATGTAGTCAGAAACTGAAAGAAGGCAGAATGAATCAGTCAGCTTGAAGAAGAGTTTGAGCCAGAATAGCTGAGTTAAATCAGCCAATAAAATTCAGAAAGCACTAGAAAGGGTGAGTTTATTTAGCTGTAACTCTCAGATACTGAAAATATTCTAGGCCAAGATAAGACTGTATGAAGCCCAGAAGTTTCCAGAAGTTAAGCCTAGGTTAGTACACAGAGGTAGTAAGCCTCAGAGACAAGAATTATTACAGGGGGATAAGAATACTTATAGAATGAGTATATGAAACTGAGTTATTTCAGATATACAGACAAAGAACAGGACATCAATTTTGGTTACATTTTTATATTGACTCCAAAAAAAGAGGAAGAGGGCTTAACTATCAAAAAAATGTTGAACAACATGTTTTTCTTTTTCTTTTCTTTTCTTCTTTTGGGAGGGTAAACTTGACTCTTATTCTAGATACCACGTATTAATATTAGAAATACACACATTTATACAAAAAGTTGAAACCCTATTACTAAATGCAGTGGTATGCTGACTCACTGTTATAAAAAATATAAATTAATAAAATTCCAGCACAGGGTTTCTCCCCACCTTAGAACAATTATATTTCTCTCCTATGCTGTAAATTTCTAATTTAGTACTAAAAGAATTGCATACCACAATTTCTAGTTGGAAATAATGAAATGGGGAACCATTTGGTCTTGGGTATGATATTTTCCTAAAAACCTACAAGAGGTTATAATATCTTGGCAAAACACTCATGATATAATTACCTATGCAATGCTAATACAAGAAAATTGTAGGTAAGGGTTCTGCATTCCTTTGACCAATATATTTAAATTCACATTTTCCCATATTGTCCAATATTCAATTTTTTTATGAGTAAAAGAGAAAAGCCAAAGAAGGCCATTTTCTTCTGCTTCTCTTGCTAAAATTATGTCTCTGTATTCAACTTCTTTAATTATTCCATATTTAATAATTTTAACAAAACTTAATTTTAGCTCTTTGTTAATAAAATTTGGAAATCATTTTTACCTGTTTTAATTTTTATTGAATAATGCATACTAAAGGATATGAAACTGAAAATTGATCATGTTATTCATGATAATTTTTAGTCATCATTTCCTTCTGTTATATAGGACCATATTTTTATAGGTACTTACATTTTGTTGACATTATCAGGAATTATTATCTTGTCTGTCATAATACCTTAATCATTAGTAATGTAATGATCTGAATCCTGAAATCATTCTTAAATTCTTTCTCATCTTTCTCTAGCCCAAGATCAATAAATTTGATTCATGTGATTATGCACTATGCAAATTCCAAATGGTTCTGTGATTGTCATGTCTATTAAGCTTTATATATATACTAATGGTTTTTCATTTCAGATCTGCACACAGTCACTTCCAAATCTTTAATGACCAGCAGGGAGTGCAACAGACTATATTTCAAGAGTATGTTTTGCAAATGGACTTACTTATACTTCATATAAAAAAATCACTGGAAGAAAATTAAAGAAATGGCAAAAGGAAAAATATCATATTTTTGGTTATTAGTTATGTTATTTTTTAAATTTATTTTTTATTGGATATTATATTTACATTTCAGATTTTATCCTCTAACCTCCCTTCCCCCACACCACCCAGGAACCTCTTTTCCCATCTATAATTTGGCTTATTTTAATATAATATTTTATTAATTATTTAAAATTATATATATGTATATATGTATACACACACACACACACACACACACACACACTCACACACATGTTTTATTATAGTCACTCCTTATTCTTCCTTCTGAAAAGCAGGTGAGAGGGTAGAACAGCAAGAGTTGGTTATTTAACTGCAGGAAAATTCTGCAGTGGAGTCTGTGAGTTGAAAGTTAAGGATTCCTTACATACTAGCTCCATCAGCCACATCTTCAGTGGCAGGATGTGGATGAGTATTGGATAACCCTATGTTCCATTGCTTATTGGACTTGTTTGTCAAATGAGCTTGTGGAAGAGCCCAATGTTTTGAACATCAGTAGAAATTCTTCTGTCCATGCTGAGACTTTCTCAGTGGAAAAGTGTTTATACTGGAAGAAAAAGACATGTAAAATATTGAAATTCATCCCAGAGTAAGTCTAGATACTAATCTAGTAAGATCTACTAAGATCTAGTAAGACTAGATGAGTACAAAGTTTTTGTGGGTTTTTTTTATCATTTTTAGCTACAAGAAAATGCAGTCGAACTTTAGATAACATATTTGATAGTCTGACTACAAAATTACAGTGTAATTTGAACTCATCATCACCAAGATAAGGAAATCAAGAAGTGGTTTTAGAATATTTGAATAGATGAATTTCATTTAAAAAAGGAATTCTTTGTCAGCCTTTAAAGTGTTGTAAATTAAAAGAATTAATGGAAAGTTTTAGCAAGTCAACAAACTCTGTAATGGAAGAGATTGCTTTATTCTACTGGGAAAAATTTTCTTAGTTTACTGAGCTATGAATGGGTTCTTATAGACTGAAGTGTTAATAAAATGAAGAATATAAACATTAAAACTGACCATGCTAAAGAAATATAAAGAGTATCAGCTACATATATTTGAGTCTCTTCAAGTATTATATCTCCATATGTAACTAAAATACACTTATCTCTCTCTTCTTTGGAGATATTGTTGGATAGGTGTTTATGTGAGGTGGAGACTGAATAATATAAGCCAGTCTAAAAAAAACCAAAATAACAAGTACCCTTATCCTCTCAGAACCTGAGTTACGTGTGTGTGTGTGTGTGTGTGTGTGTGTGTGTGTGTATTCCAGTGAGTCCACTATACTTTCCAACCATAGACAACAGCAATGACATTAAGACTGAGAACTAACACATTTGGTATTCTCATCCAGGGTATGTAGTGTTCTCTTCATACAACTGCTTGAATGTGTAGTCACCACATTTAAAAACACAAGGCTACAGAATTCTTCTCCATTTTCAGATGGCATCTTGTTTTTTGCTGGTGTTTTGAACATTTCAAGGCTGAAATCTTTAGGCATTCTATCTCCATCACATAACCTGGAAGTATTTTCTGTATAGTTACTTGCATCCCTAAACATTTTCCAGTCACTGCGTGATAGTATTAGAACACTAACATCAGCAAGGGAAGGAGAGATTAGAGGCAGGTGGTGATGTAGAATGCCCTATGAGCAAGATGGAAAATACTGCTAATTTCATCAGTGTGGTGGAGCAACCACCAGGTAGCGGGAACAGCATCAACCTTAGATAATAATAATACATCCACCATGGGTCAGTGAAGACCCTAGTTTATGGACTAAGCAAGAGTGGCCATGATGAGGTGAAGTGTTTCTAAGGTGATAGAATGACCAAGATCCTAATCATGGAGGCTACTTTGCCAAAGAGCATTGACACTGACATGTGCTCTGAAAGGAAACAGTGTATGTGTAGGTCCATCACTCACCAGAAATTCTAACCTCAAGACATAGATCTCCTTAGGAGGAAAAACATAGTTAAAACAGTATTCAGCCTTATCTGTGTTCTTTTGAGTACATTCTCTTTATGTTTACTTCTAGGCATTTTTCAGACAAAGTGCCTATGAACTAATGTAAACATATCCAACAAAGTCTTGATGATGGATTCAGCAACATAAAATTCTATGGGGGAATATATATAATGTTGGCAACTTGAGAAATTTCCCTTTGACATAAAGTGATAACTCTACATCAAACAAGTTCTTGATTTTTCAATAAAGTTGTACAGCTCATAAAATGTATGCCTAGAAATATTTAAATGTGTATTTGTGACTGAAATTAATAAATCAACTTCCCCAATAAAAATGATGAGTAAGGGGATTTTGTATCTACTTTGGGAAGACAGTGAGAATGAACTATCCCATGAAAAGGGAAATGCTTACCTGTACAAAGTAAGCACATTACCTTATTTGTGCTATTTTCCTTGTTCTTTTAATTTGGGGAATTATAGTATAATTACATTTTACCCTTCCATTTTCACCCAATGCACCATTCAAATTCAGTCTGTATAATATTATCTGTATGTTTTCAGCACCTACCATTTGGCACTGGACAACCAATTAAGGAAGATCACTGCTACATCTAGCCTTCTCTGTTGGCAATCATTCTTTGTATAGTTTGGGGGCTTCGTGGGTTTTTCGTTATACATTTTGACACATATGTTGGTAATATTGAGTATTTATGAGTGTATCATCCAACATAATTAAAAGACAAAATTTCACAGCAAACTTCCCGATCATCTGGCACTTAAAATTTTCTGTTCCTTCTTTCAAAATGTTCCCTAGGCCTGGGGGATGGGAATGTTTGTGTATGTATCTACTATGATTCTGCTCCACAACTCTACATTTTGATTGGGTATGTTTTTTTTTTTTTGTTTTAATTTTTTGTAGTGGTCTTCATCTGTTACAAAGAGAATGTTTGATGATGAGAGATGAAGACTCCACTTATTGAGTACAAGGAAAAACGCTTGTAGGTTATAGTTGGGGGTATGGTGGCTTAGTAATTTAGTGGTTGTAAAATTTCCTCTAATAAACACAATTTTACTAGGACTGTGCACTTATATAAGTTTACAGGCACAAGCATGATTTCCTTCTTACTGAATAAGTTTTATGACAGTGAGAGACCTGTTGGTTCTCACCAAGATATGGGTGCCACTATTACACCCTTATGGTTATTCTGCCATGCTAGTCATTGATGTTCACAGGCATTATTCACAGGCTACATAGGACTGTTGTTTGCCTCCAGACTTTGAAAGTTTACATGCTTCCTTCTGTTTATATTTCATTTTATAGTAGTAAACTCCTTTCTGTATCCCTTGAAAAAATGGACATTTTATGTTCATTTTTGTTTCTTTGTTTTTTCTATTTCATGTCTTTTAGCTGGATGGAGGTATTTTATCATATCATTACTGTTGCTTTGAAAATATGTTTAATCTTTAGTAAATGTGTGATAAAATATGCAGAGCACAAATTTATTTGCAGAATAATCTTGTCTTGTAAAATTTAACATTTTATTATAATGCATAGTACCTCATTGAGAAAACAATGTTTTTGTTAGAGTCCATGTAGTCCAACAAATGCCTGGTTATTAACTTTTCAATTATCAAATAATTACTATTTGCCACAATACAATGGTGTGCTCAGTGATGGCTCATAAGTTCTATATTTAGCTTAATATTTAACATAGATTTTCTTTGAAAGACCATACAACCATTCCAAAGAACAATGATCAGACATTGAAGTGAATATTCCTAGCAATAAAGTCTCTCATAATCCTCTGCTCTAAATTATACATGGGCTTTCATGTCACATGTTTCTGTCAATGTAGATGGCTTAGTAATTCTATTTATTATTTAATAATTTCTATTTCTGTTTCTATACCTACAATTTATAATTACATATATACGTGTATCTATACATACCTATTGATACAGATATAGATAGATACAGATAGAGATTAGAATAGATATAGATAGATATATAGATATAGACTTTGATATAAATATAGATGATACACAGATAGGGATAGGGATAGATATAATTTCTCTGTGTAATATTGATATTCACTCAGTTATTACTAAATTATGTACAAATGTGAAAAGTCCTTGCTGCAAACTTCACTTTTACCATTTTTTCACCTCATCTACCCACAACTATATTTCACCTTTTAAATTGTATAATCTTCCACATATCCTTTTGCAATCTGGACCTATCATAGCTACTCTGTAATTTCTTCCTTAGACATTTACATTATTTCAACTACTGGTATTATTCATTCCAATACTTAATAGATATATATGGAAAATATTAAAATCATTCATATTTGCTTCAGTTATGATTTGCAATTAAGCTGCCTTTTATCATTGTTTGCTTCTATGCATCTTTCACTAGTTTAAATTTTGTTTTAAAATTTCATATATGAGTACTGCATTTATATCATTTTTATCTCTTTCCCCCTCTGAGGTTTACAGTGTTCCCTGCATTCCCTCATAAGTTTAGGAACTTCTTTTTCTTGTGTGTTACATGAAGTGTTTGTGGTGGGAAGGCTTGGGGGGTGTAAATAAAAACTCCCAATTTTATCTAGGGTTATAGTCATGTGTAAATGTTTAGTGACGACATCTGGGATTGTATAATAATTGCTGAGGGAGACTGGTTCTTCCTCTTTTAACAGCGATTCATGTCCTGTAGCACTTCATTTGGTCAGGGCTGTATAATACTTTCTCTGCCCATTTTGGCAAGTCCACTAGGATTGTCATTTTTCTGGCCTTACTTGGGAAATTGTATTATTGTAATTTTATGGCTACAAGTTTACTGTCATATGAAGATGATATCTTGCAGCAATTTTCATAGATAGTAAAAACTCACAGAATATTACTTTTAGTGGCAATAATTTTTTGGGAAAATATAGTCTTGGGCTCTATGAAGGGTGTAGGAACCGACAAAATGTCATGTTACTCTTTTATTACCATTTTGTTCTCATTTTGTTTAATATTTTATTTTTATGTTTTTATTTAATTTCGGTTTAAATGACTAAAACAACACTAAGTTCATGACTCTGACTAATGTTCTTGGGTATTACACTATAAAATATTAATTAAAATGAATAATTATCAAAAATAGCTAGCTAATGTATTTGGGATTTTACTTACAATTAGTTGAAAATGAAGTGATAAACTGAAAAATGTATAAAATATATAATATATAAAGTATATAAAAGAAAATTAATTTTCCTCCTGAAAACAAAAACAATTCATACCTTTGCACTCAATGTAAATGAATGTTTTAAATTATTTAATTTAACTTTATTTATTTTTAAAATTTCACAGATCATACATATATTAAATATTTTTTTTTACAATTTTCTTTTAGCCATTCCTGGATACTTTGAAATATAATTTTGATTCTTCATAATATGCTTGTATTTTTCATTAATGTTTACTTGATACAACTACTTGCTGTGGAGATACAACAAAACTGTATAGATTAATAATATATTTCTCATTCTTTAAATCTTTGAAGAGAAATAACAGACAGAGAAGTAGTATAAGTTCTATTGAGAAACATACTGAAACTGAATTTTTATTATAAATAAAAATACTTTACAAAAATAGTGGAGCAACATTTTTATGAGAAAAGGAATCTATTACCTTTACCATTGTTCTTACCTATGACATCATTATTCTCTATGTCATAATGGACCATTTAGCATTGGAATTATAATGTAGTTGGATAACTGCTCATATTCTGCTGTTCCAATGTCTTATTGTCTACTGTATAGCTGTTTCATCAAAGAATAAAACCTTTCTCCTTGTAGAGAAACTCAAGGTGACCGGCTTCCATGAGGTGAAACAACAGTATGTGCTAAGCCAAAGTGTAACATTCCATAAGAGGAAAGTTGCTTAAATTTAAGAACTAAACAATTCAATGGCTTCTGAAGTTCCTAAAACTGATCATTTTCGCCAAATCCCTCCATCCCCAAGTATATGTAAGTGACAAGGAATTCTGAGACACACTCATATAAACGCTACTGCCCAGAGTAGGCTCAGTCTAACTGAGCCATATAGAAGAGATACACTCTTGAACCCAAGAGAAACCTGTGTTGCATATGCCGTATATTCCAGGTTTTCATCTTTCATGAGTGGTCATTTATGCTGATATGGGATTAAGTAATCATTTCTGTTACTGTAAGTAATCCCATACTCATATTAAATTATTAATTCCTCCCAAAACTCACAGGTTTACACCCTTGATATTTGCTGATATCCTTAAGTTGGTCTTTCATAAGCCTGATAAATAATGTTATACAGAATTTTATGTATCTAATTACTGCCATCAAAACAATTTAAATGTATATTATGTTCTATGAACATTAGAATTTCATGTTAAAGAACACACATCCATACTAGATGGTTGTCTGCTGAACGTATCAAATAATTCAAAGCAATGGACATGTGACTTAGCTTATGATCCAGGCTTGCCTTCTAGAGTCATTGATTTAATTCATTATTTTATTGTATATTTTATGTATTTACATTTTAGATGTTATTCCATTTCCCCATTCCCCAC
Organism: Arvicanthis niloticus; assembly: GCF_011762505.2. Taxonomy (NCBI): domain Eukaryota; kingdom Metazoa; phylum Chordata; class Mammalia; order Rodentia; family Muridae; genus Arvicanthis; species Arvicanthis niloticus. The sequence continues at coordinate 39,428,098 of NC_047674.1, read as the reverse complement.
CCAAGAAACTCCCTATTCCATCCCTCTCCTCCTGCTTCTATGAGGGTGTGCCCCCACTCACCTACCCTCCCACTCAAACCTCCTCACTCTAGAATTCCCCCACACTGAGGTATCCAGCCTTCTTGTGACCAAGGAACTCCTCTCCCACCTATGCCCAACAAGGCCATCTTTCCATACATATACAGCTGGAGCCATGAATTTTTCCCAGTGTGCTCCCAGAATCCTGGGAGCTCTGGTTGATTAATAGTGTTGCTCTCCCCATGGGGCTGCAAACCCTTTCAGCTCCTTCAGTCTTCTCTTTTTCTCCTCCATTAAGAACCCTGTGATAAGTTCAATGGTTAGCTGTGAGCATCTGTCTCTATATATGCCAACCTCTGGCAGAGCCTCTAAGAGGACAGCTATATTAGGATCCTGTCAGCATGCACTTCCCAGCATCTACAGAAGAATATTTATGAGTTCACAGGCTTGATATATGAAGGTGTTAAAAACTTACAAAATAAAGTGTAAGATCAAAAAGACCACATGAGGCGGTCTTCTGACCCCTTTAGAGACTGCACATGGGATGTATACTCAGGGGGTGGGGGGCAATTTCCAGAAGGCCCCTCCTTCAGTTTCTGTTCCATACTTTGTCTCCATTTTTGCTCCTGTGAGTATTTTGCTACTACTTCTAAGAAGGACCGAAGCACCCACACTTTGGTCTTCCTTCTTCATGAGCTTCATGTAGTATGTGAGTTGTATCATGGATATTGTGAGCTTTTGGTCTAATATCCATTTGTGAGTGAGTGCATACTATGTGTGTTCATTCATAATTTGGTTACCTTAGTCGGGATATTTTCTAGTTCCATCCATTTGCCTAAGAATTTCATGAATTCATTGTTTTTGATAGCTGAGTAATACTCCATTGTGTAAATGTACCACACTTTCTGTATCAATTCCTCTGTTTAAGGACATCTGGGTTTTTTCCAGCTTCTAGCTATTATAAATAAGACCGCTATGAACTTAGTGGAGCATGTGTCCTTGTTATATATTGGAGCATCTTTTGGGTATATGCGCAGGAGTGGTATAGCTGGGTCCTCAGGCAATACTATGTGCAATTTTCTGAGGAACCACGAAACTCATTTCCAGAGTGGTTGTACCAACTTGCAATTCTACCAGCAATGGAAGAGTGTTCCTCTTTCTCCATGACCCTGCCAGGATCCGCTATCTGATTTTCTAAGCTTTTAAATGGTGTTGGCCTTTCTATGCTTCATAAAGTGCCAAAACCAATGATATAATTCTTAAAAAAATCTAGTTTTGCTGCTGCATTGAGAGTATTATTATTATTATTATTATTATTATTATTATTATTATTATATCATTTTATGGTCCAGTTATTATCCTCCTTTTGTAGGCCTTCTGACAGTTTCTTATTCTATTTCTCCTCCCTATGTCCAAAAGGATGTCCCCATATTACCACACTTCCTGGGGCCTCAAGTCTCTCCAGAGTTAGGTGCTTCTTTTCTCACTGAGGCCAGCCCAGGCAGTCCTTTGCTGTATATATGTAGGGGTCCTCAGACAAGCTTGGATATGCTGCAGGTTGGTTACTTAGTGTCTGTGAGATCTCAGGGGTCTGGGATAGTTGAGACTGCTGGTCTTCCTATGGGGTTCCCATCTTTCTCAACTGCTTCCAGCTTTTTCCTAATTCAACTATAGGGATCCCCAACTTCAGTTCATTGACTGGGTGTAAGTATTTGCATCTATCTCAGTTAGCCACTTGTTGGGCATCTCAGAGGGTAGCCATGCTAAACTCCTCTCTGTAAGCTCACCATAGCATCAGTAATAGTGTCAAACCTTGGGGCCTCCCCTTTGAACTGGATTCCAATTTAGGTGTCACTGGATGTTTTTTCCCTTAGTCTCTTCTCCAATTTGTCCCTGCAATTCTTTAAGACAGGAACAATTCTGCATCAGAGTTTTTACTATGAGATGGCAACCCCAGCCTTCCACTTGATGCCCTTCTACTGCAAGTAGACTTTACAAGATCCCTTTCCCCACAGTTGGGCATTTCACCTAAGGTCTTTCCCTTTGAGTCCCGAGGGTCTCTCACCTCCCAGGTCTCTGGTGCATTCTGGAGGGTCTCCCCACCTCCCATGTCCCAAGGTTGTCTGTTTCCATTCTTTCTCCTAGTCCCCTGGGTTTTGCTCCTGTTCCCCCACAACAATACCTGATCCTCTTCTCTTCCCCTTTTCTCCCTTCCCCTCTCCCACCCAAGTGCTGCCTTCCTCTACCTCACCCCCTATACCTGTGATTGCTATCTTTTGACTTCTAAATTTGGTTTCAAATTGTCCTAGCCAGAATGATTTTAATTGGATTAAAGTTATTGGATTAAATTAACTAATGAGGAAACTCAATTATACTTATTTCTCTTTGAAGTATGGAAGTGAAATCTAAACACATGTTCATTCCCTCTTACACAGATAACAGCATTACAAAGTCCTATGAGGGAACTGACATTTTAGGAGATGTCTTGTGAAGGTAGCACATTTGGCCAAAGACTTCCTTCACAAATTTGAGGACTTTTGTTTGGATCCCCAGAATTTACTTAAAGTCAGACAGGTTTTTGAATCTCATTATAATCCAACTGGTACCACTATGTGGGATGAAGAGACAGAAAAAATTTTATGAGTTTACAGTCTTGATATATGAAGGTGTGAATAAAACTATAAAATAAAACATAAGATTTAAAAGAACATATGAGTCTGTCTTTTGACTCCCATATGCGGATTAGGTATATATGTACATACACACACACACACACACACACACACACACACACACACACACACACTACCAGAAGCACACAGAAACTCAGATACACACACACGCAAAAATAAAGAAATATAATGTTAAACACTTCATTACTCAATATATATTTTTCTGTTATTTTTATGTCTACAGGGCATTTTCTTTGTGGTTATGTCAGCTAAATGGAATTGATGTTAGAAAAATTAATCACCTCACACTTATAAGAAGCTTTCTTTCTGAGGAACCAAAAGCCCTGTCAAGTCATTTTATGCCAAATAAATGAAGTATTCAAAAGTAATTTTTCACTGTAACAAATAAAGGTTTTAGATTTGAGAATCTGATAGGATAGAAAGTTCAAACACTGGTCTATGAAGACATTCATTCTTGACATGTATATTCAATGCATATCTGCTAGCAGTTTTTCTTATTACCCAGCAAATAGGAGGATGAATTAGAATATGGGGAGTGAAGGATGGAGTTGATGAAATTCTCACCAGTGAAATGACAAAAACATCAAAATAAATTCTTATTCATATGTACGTATGTATGTATGTATGTATGTATGTAGGTAGGTATGCATATATGTATATATTAGAAGCCATATCCAGAAAAAGAAAAAATATGATGTGACATTTGTATTTCTGCGTCTGGTGGACCTCATTCAATACAGTCATCTTCAAATAATCATTTTTAGCTAAATAGAATTTGTTTTTGTGTATACATCATATTTTTCATTGTTGATTCACCTGCTGGTAAATATTTAGGTGATTTATATTTCCATGTTATTTTAAGTAGGTCATCATAAACAATAGATGTGAAAATAATTCCTCAGTTAAGGGTGAGGTTTTGTGCCTACCTCCCTTTCTTTGTGATAGAAATTTAACTTGAATTTGCAAAAGTTCTTTGCATGTTGTCACAGGCCCTCTGAGTTTGTATGTGCAACTACGACATTGTTTTGAAAAAAATCTATGTTTCTCTGATGTTATCCATTACTTCTGGCTCTTACAGTCTTTCTGCCACTTCTTTTGAAAAGTTTCCTAAGGGTTGGATGAAAGATTTAATATGTATTTCTCATTTGAGTTTGAGCATTCTACATTTTCTATGCATGTAGGCCAGTTGATGATTTCTGATATAAATGTTTTTTACGACAAGAAGAACCTTCTCTGAAGAGGATTGAGAGATGCACTGACCCATAACAAAAAGTCATTAGTAGCCGTATAAAAAAAGTCAACTCTGTTCTTTAAAAACTTTTGCTAACAATTTTTAGAATTTCTAAATATCTTGTTGGTTTTAACTGAATATATTTTAAATTAGAGTGAGAGTTTTTTTATTTCATGATTCTACAGAATATCTTACCCACTTGATATTTAAAAGAGGCATCATTTTAGTAGTCCAGATATCATATTTTATGATCCTCATTGAAGATTTCAAATATTTCAGAGTTGACTCAAATTGGACATATATCCAAAGGATGGTCCATCCTACCACAAGCACACTTGGTCAACTATGTTCATAGAGACTTTATCCATAATAGCCAGAAACTTGAAACAAACTAAATATCACTCAAACAAAAAATGAATAAAGAAAATATGGTGTATTTATACAATGTATTATTATTTACCAGTTAAAAATGACAACATGAAGTATTCAGGCAAATGAATGGAACCAGAAAAATCATTCTGACTGAGATAACCCGGACCAAGAAATACATGCATTGTATGTACTCACTTATAAGTGGATATTAACTGTAAAGGATAACCGTGCTATGGTCCACAAACCCAGAGAAGGTAAGGAACAAGGAAGGCCTAAGTGGTGATGCATGAATCTCTTTGGGATGGATAAATAGAAACAATGTTTCTGGGAGACAAGTGAAGGGGGGTTCAGGAAGTGGGATTAGGTATGAGACCGGTGGATAAAGATACAAGTGGAATTGAGGTCATCTCAGGTGAAATCTAAAAGCCAAATACAATGGAAACTCCCAGGAATCTATAAAGGTGACCCTAGGTAAGACTTATAGTAGTGGGAATATGAAGCTAACCTCATATCTTCTGTAACAGGCAAGACTCCTGGTGGAGGGATTGTGACTTCAACCTATCCACAAAATTTTTAACCTACAATTTGTCCTATCTACAAGATGTTCTGGGGTATAGGTGTTACAGAACTTGTGGGAGTGGCTAACCAATGACTAGTTCAGATAAAAACCCTTTTCACAAGAGGGAGCCATCCCTAACATTGCCTTGAGGGCAAAGACCTAGATGCTGGAAATAACAGAGACAGGATAGAACCAAACAAGACAGGGAAAAAAAACTTACGGAAATTATTTTTAATGATATCACATTATTCTCATAATTGTTGCCTAATCTAGTTGTCATCAGAGACACTTAATCCAACAATGGAATCCAACAATGGATGGACACTGATTTAAAGAACCATTTCTAAACATTAGACAGAGCTCAGAGAATCCTGGGGAGGAGGTGAGGAAGGACTGTAGAGAGCCAGAAGTATCAAGGGTATCATAAGAAAAACCACAGAAGCAGCTATCCTAGTCTCAAAGGGAATCACAGAGACTGAACGGACAAACTGGGACCCTGCCTGGGTTTGACCTAGGACCTCTGCATACATGTTACAGATGTGTAGCATGGTGTCCTTGTGAGGATTCTTATAGTGGGAGAAGGAGCAATCTTTCACTATTTTTTCTGCCTTTGAAACCCTGTTACTACTACTAAGATACCTCATTCAATTTTTAATATAAGGAAGGTGCTTAGTCCTATTACAGCTTGCTCTGCCATATTTGGTTTATATTCATGGGACGCCTGCCTCTTTCTGAAGAAAAAAAGAAGGATTAAATAGGGCAGGGAGAAGAGGAAACTGTGATGAAGATTTAATATATAAGAGAAGAATAAAAATTTTTACATATATAAATAAATATACAAAAGCAATGGAATTATTTATAATAATTATGTAAAGAAATTAAATTTAAGTTTTACAGTAATCAAACAAATTGAAATTATGCCAGATAAACATAATATAATTTTGTTCTTATTTTTAATTTCAGAAGATAAATTGAGTTTTAAACAGGGTAAAATTACTTAAACCTATACTGTTTATCAATTAAAGCTCTGTGAAATGCTTAAACACATTATGAACATTTTTATTATCTTTCCTCATTTATATCATCAGTAATAAATAAGAAAATATAAAAAAAAAGTTCTGAATATTCTCAAAGGAATTGCAAATAAGCTACAAATTAATTATTTCTAACCTGGAATAACAAATACATAATCTTCTGATAATCCAGATAAATAAGAAACTCTGATAGCCTTCCAGAAACTAAATCATCTATACCTTGCCATTTTTGTGAATCAGAAAATGTATTCTTTCCCAAATTAACAATGTAATCTTATAAATGAAATGTTAATATTAAGAATATTTAATATTTACCTATGATATCTTTGTATTCACTTTGCATGGTTGTTTTATTTTTGTTTGTTTAAGAGATTAGGTTTCACATTCCCTCCACCTTAGCACCTTAGAAGCTGATACACTTGTGTATGATATACGTAGCTCCCATTGGCCTTTTAAAATGGTGTTGGAGCATAATGCCTTCTACATCTCTCTTATCAAAGTCACTATCTTCTATCAAGTCAAATAAATGACATCATACACATTCACAGCTAAGTAATATTTATCTAAACATCTATTTTAAGATATTATTAATCTATTTTATGTTGTAGAATAATAATTAGTCACTTTCATTATAAACAGTTTAAAACTTAAGGAATGTGAGCCTGGGACATATCTCATCTAGTACAGGAAGCATTTTCTGTGTGATGAGGAAGACTGGAGTTCAAATGCCCAGAATTAAGCCATGAAAAAGCAAGGTCCTTTCTCATTGTTTCAGGCAGTAGAGACAATGGATCACTGGAGAAAACTGGCAAGCTAAAGTAGCCAAACCTTCCAATTCCACACCTATTGGACACCTGACTAAGTAAAAAAAAAAAGTGAAAAGCCCTCATGAAAGACAGGTGATGTTCTCACCTCAACACATATAAATATATATATATATATATATATATGTGTGTATATATACATATATATACATATATATACACACACATATATATACATATATACATATATATACATATATATACATATATATACATATATATATACATATATATACATATATATACATATATATACATATATACATATATATATTTACCTGTGTGTGCATGTGTGCTCATGCACACACACACACACACACACACACACACACACAACCATGTGCTATCTTATATGCAACATGAACACACACCACCATGAGCACCACATACAGAAATATAGGCAAACAAAAGCAAAGCTCCACAAAAGTTAAGGAAATTAAATTGGAACACCATACTATTTGATTAGGATAAAAACCTCAGACATTTACACAACAGCATTTGTTTCAGCACTATTGCCAACTATTGAGATGTAGAATCAACAGCTCAATGTTTTCACATTCTATGTGTTGCCTTCAGCAATCGGTCACTGTTGTCAGTTTGTAAAAACAAGAAACTCTTGGCAATGCCTATCAGCTCTATTCTATGTAACCATAGCCTGGTACTGGAAGCTTCATATCATGACAAGGGAGGGCTATGTATCCCTCATTATTTGACAATTTTAGTTAGTTTGTCTTCATACTGTATATATTTTAAGTAATTTCTACTATATTTTTTGATACTACACCTCAAATGATTCTGTCTCTCCCATATTCCTTTCTTTGTCCCTTCTGCTTCCCATTGATCCATAACTATTTTATTTCCAATTCCTAATGAGTTCTATCTATCCACTATAGTCATATCCTCTGTGGCATTACAGATTATAGCTTACTTATCATTGAATTAACTTATAATATCTGTATATCTGTATATAAAGAAAACATGCCAAATTTGGCTTCTCACTTAGGATTATACTTTTTTTTAGTTTCAAACATACGTCTGAGATTGTAATGGTTTCCTTTTGTTAACAGCAGAGTAATCATTGTATAAATGTACTACATTTTTATTATTCATTTGTTGTTATTGAGAGACATCTAGATTATTTACAATTTCTGAATATTGTGAATAGAGTACAGAAGCAGCTGGGGTAACTAAGTATCTTCACTTCTTTCTTAACTACTCCAAATCAATCCTCAGTCTCTTCCCCAGCTCCACAGCTAAGCTCCTACTATAGTCTCCCTTTCCTCTGTACCCACTTCTTCAGTGACTCACACAGATCTTACCCTCAAATCTTCCCTTGCCCTCCATATTGCTTTACTCAGACCCCGAATTGAACAGGTATTCCTGGGAAAACTTTAGACTATTTAAGCCAACAAAGCCCATATGCTTATTGCAAATCTTTACTTCTCCGTGGATTCCACCACATCTAATCTCATTCTTAGTTCCATCTCTGTAGCAGACTTGCTGCTGTGGCCTCTTCCCATGTCAACCATGGCTGTGGAAGGAACTGCATGACACAGTTCATGTCCTTGGAGTAGAGACACCCCGGAGCAGAGCCAGCAGAGCTTTGATAGCTGTAGGAGTAAGACTTGTTTGTGTAATGATGTATGTATTTTACTTTATGTTCCTTTTTCAGGGAATGTTCTCCTTGCCAAGGTTATTGGGGAATTTTCTCCCTGCTAAGTTTAATGACTCCATGATAATAAGAAACAGTATGATTCCAGGAAGTGAGAATGTGTCTGGTGTTACTCAGCAAAATGGTGATGTTGGAATATCCAAGAAAGCTCTTAAGACTTTGGAAAATAACTCTGAATATATGAGTTCAAATATATATAAATCAATGGAAGAACTGGTCACTTCTTACATGATTTCTCAACTATGTAGAAATATAAGAATGCAATATGAATTGTATGGGGCTTTAGAGACATTAAGGAACCCAGGCAGCTGTACTAATGAGCCAGCTTTATCAGAAGGAAGGAGGCAAAGAGATTTATGGAATGGTAATCTCAGGGCAAAATTCCACCCAACTAAATGCTTCTTGTTTTCGTTTGCAGTTGAACAAGAAATAGATTAGACTTTTAATGTGGAATGAACTAAAATCTAGAAATGGAGGGCATACTTGTGATTCATATCTTGACTCTGGAAGACACAAGCTTTTGATCCAGATCTTGGAAAATAGTGGCCATGAAAAGTTTAGGCTTGGGTATGGTGGTCCATATCTTTAATGCCAGGATACAAAGGAAATCATATTTTTGAGTTCAAGGCTAGCCTGGAAGAGAGCAAGTTCTAGGTGAAGAAAACCTTAGGTTCAGGCATGGTGGTACATACCTTTTTTCAAGAGACAGAGCCATTCAGATCTCTGAGTTCAAGGTTTTTCTACAGAACAAGTTCCAGTACAGAAAAGGTTAGACAGTGAAGGTGTTGGAAAACAGAAAACTGGTGATAATGCCATAAAACAAGAGAACCATGTTCCAGTTTCAGCAAGCAGCAGAACTCTGTAGCCTTGACCCTGTGGCTCTGACTTTAAAGTCAAAGGGCTAAGGTTATACAATGTTGATTCATGGGATACTCAAGAGTATCTAGAGTAAACGGTTAAATTGATATGCAATTCATAAGGAAGTAGCTTATCCAAAAGAAAAGACTGGGCTTTGTTCTAAAAGAGAGAAATATTTTGAGCAGAGCATTCTCTCAGCAAAGAGCTATCTCAAGCAAAATACAGAGTTGTCAGTTTGCATCCATCACTTACTTCTAGTAGTTCATTTGCCACTTGCAAACATCCTTTCTTCTGGATCCTCTTCCAAGCTGAGGCTGGTCCTCAGCAGCCTCTCTCCATGTTCTTTGCCCACATTCCCAGAGGCCTAGGCAGATCCTGGTAACATATTCTGCTTTCCTCACTTCTGTAACCCACTTAATTCCTCCCAGCCCATTCCATTCTTAAGTCTCAAATCCCAGTGCATATAACTACAAGATACCTGGAACCCCCAGTGGCAACTTCTAACAGAATTTCAGATGATTTTCATACTAGACCACACATACCCAGCATATCATCCTAAGAACCAGAGAGGAATCAGAAGCTAAGAAACCAAATATCCACCCAACAAAGACAAGATATCAGCATCTATAATTACAATCTTCTAAAACCCAGATTCCTAGATACCAACATAAAATCAGAAACATAATAGCATTCAGGACAACATGTCTAGAGTTCACCAACCTTCCTATAGTTAGTCTTGAGATCTGTAACATAGCAAAAGCTTAAGACAAGGGCCTTAAAACATCCCAGGTATATATAATAGAGATACTTACAATGGAAAATAGTAATTCTTCTTAAATATTTATGAGTTACCACAACTCTACCTGCAAGACTGGGGGAAGAGTGCTGCTAACATTAGGGAAAACAACATAAGACCTACCCCACCTAAACTCCTGCATTCTAAGTTCTCTTAAGACACACCTAACATCAGCAAACTGCACCTTGTCCCCTAAACTTTATTTTTTACTTCCCTGCATTACTAGAAGACTGCTAGCACCAGGGACATCCAGGTAAGATTCCTTCCCCAATGCTTTTCCTGCCAAGTCCCCTTAAAGCACAGACAACAGTATCAAACTGCACCGTATCCTCTGTGCTATGTATTCTGGCATACAACTATATCTGCTTTTCTAGAGGCCACCTTTGCACCAGGGACCCTAGGGCCTACTGTTACTAGGGACCTCTTATGCAAGGTTAGCAACCAAAACGCCAGTGGCGATGCAGTCAAAGAAAGCCCCAGGGAAGACAATATATTAAACATGATACCCAAGGTACTTAGGTCATAAGATTTTCAGGAAACAAAAACCAAGAGAAAAAAATGCAACTAAAATACCATTCAACAAAGATAACCTTAGATATCAGCATCTAAACCTATAATAAATACAAAATCTAGGTGGCTAAAAATCAACATAAAGATACAATCAACAGCAGTCAGGGTAATATGGCACCATCATAAACTAGGTATCCTACTATAGCAAGCCCTGGATATCCTAACACAGCTGAAGCACAAAAAGAGAACCTTAAACCAAATGTTCTAGAAATGATAGAAGACTTTAAAGAGTAAATAAATAAGCCCCTTAAAGAAGCAAAGAGAAATAAAATCAAAGAGGTGAAGGAAATCAATAAAATTCAAGACCTGAAAATGAATATGAAAAAATAAAATAAAAATAAAAAAATAATAACAACAACCAAAACCAAAGCAAAGCAAAACAAAACAAATCAAAACACCAACAATGAGGGAATCTTTGAAATTAAAACTTAGAAAGGAGACCAGACGCTACAGATGAAGCATCACCAACAGATTATGAGACATAAAAGATAGAATCTCAGGCACAGAAGGCACAATATAAGAAATTGATATATCTGTTAAAGGAAATGTTAAATCAACAACTTTTCTGACACAAAATATTCAGGAAACTTGAGACACTATGGAAACACCAAATTTAAGAATATCAGGAAAAGAAAAAAGAGAAAATTCACAGCTCAAACTCATGCAACAAAATCATAGAAGAAAATTTTCTAATAAGGAAAAGAGATAAGTGATGTTTCCAGTCTGCACCAGTTCTCTGAGCAGTCCTAGAGTGCCAGCTCTGTACCAAATCCCCCAAAATCTGGTGGAGTCTAGAATCTCAGGAGCTCTAACATATCCAGGATCTTAGCATGCTTAAGGAGCAGAGTGGCTACCAGAGCAATGGGTGAGACATGCTGATGCAAGGACAAAGAATGATGCTCACCTGTGAACGTGCTGTGTTCCCTGACAATGGTGACTGAGAAGCTGTACAGAACATATTTTCTTGACCCACCTTTGCATGCCTATATCCCAGATCCAACAATCTGCCTTGCATAACATTTTTAGACCTTTTGAGCAAGAAAATAAAAAAGAGAAGTTATAATGACTCCTGTACTCCTGTATTTTTCTTAAATATGACCAGTTATTTGGATTCAATCATGTACTGGTCTAGAAATCAATCCAATATTGGAAATAACAGTTTTCATTTGAAAGTCTGGTTCTGGACATTTTCAGAGACATATTTGGAAGTTAGCTGTGGTTCTCTATGGTGTTATGTTAGCAAGAGATAAAGTTGAGACAGGATCTGTATTTCAAACATGTGTTAGTACATGTGCTAAGGCTCTTGTAATGCTCAAGTTAAAATTACTTTTGTTTCTTTTACAGTACTTAATGTGAGTTGCATTGATTGTACACTTTCTAATTGTGTTAGTGTATTGAAACCTGGTATGTCTGTTACGGAGGTCTATCAACCAGCTTTTGTTTTATTTCCTTGAATATTACAGAACCTTGGTATTCTGAAAAATCCTTTCAAATACTGGAAGAAATGAGTCAAGCTTTAAGCAGAAGCAAGAGAGTAGTAGGCTTGATAATTGCTGGTATAACAGCTTTAATTACATTACTTGATAGCACCACTGCTTCTGCAATTGCTTTGACACAAGAAGTTAAGACAGCTACTTTTGATAAATGTTTAGCAAAGAATTTTAGGCTGAACATACAAGAGGGTTCAGATAGGCATTTGGAATAAGGAATGGATGCTATTTATCCTATCCACATTGTTAAAAGGAGATTCACAGTTTAAGAGTAAGGAGCCATCTCGAGTGTCATGCCAAATAGCATTGGATTCATGATGCTTCTAAAATTTACAATGATAGTCATTATAATTTGGAAAAGGTTTAAAGATACTTTCAGTGTATTTGGCATAACTCTAACATTTCTCTGGATGTTTTGACTTTGCATAATGTGCTTATGAATTTAAAGAATGCTGCTCTGCTGAGCATTGATGGGACAGATACTGATGATAAAATTACCCATGGCCTGAGGTCTGTATTGCTATTTTGGTCAAGCTTCAAAAATGGCATATGTAGCTTGATCATGCTAGCCCCTTTTTCCTGGAAATACTATAATTTCTGCCCATGTGTTAATGCAATTCTTTACCAACATCAACATGTTGGCAGATAAAGTCCATGACTTGAAACTGAAAATGGGCCCCCTGAGAGAGCAATTAATTTAATAGGCTGGCAAAACTAGGACAGGTAAGATTCTGTACAGAGCCTTACCAACCTAAGACAGAAGTCTATTGCATTTGATAATGCATATTCCATGATGGGTAAAGAAGGCATTCTTGTCAGAACAACCTAAGACAGGCTCAATCTTGTTTATGAAATAAAAAAGAGGAAGAAGCAGTCAGCTTTCAAGGCTACTTGCCAAGAATCTGACATGGGGCAAGGATAAGGGAATGGGCTGCTTGACAGTAATATGACATTGTCCAAGGAGAAGGTACTGCTTCAGGTAGGAATCTGACATTAGGCTATCACACAGAAGTAATTTCAGGCAGGAATCTAAATCTTAGGCTATAACAAAGAAGTAGGCTTCATACATGAAAATGACTTTGGGCTAAGACAGGGATAGTCTTTTAGTTTTCTGTTTTCTCAAATTCCTTCCTTTTGTAAGTCATCAGTAGACTACAATACATATAACTAAATGAAGATGGATGGGCAAAAATAATTGTAATGTTTTAATTTGAAAAAGGTGATATTTTGCTGTATTGATGATGTTGAAACCAGATGATCAAGGGAGCCTCTAATAGGAATTTCGAGACTTTAACTTATCTGATGCCATGAGGGGCACTACTAAGCTTTAACTTCTATGTGTGAACCATGGATCACTAAACCTTTTTCAAAAAACTAATATATACATATATATTTCTTCTGGGGGACATCTGGAGGGTAAATTATGATCTTCTCATAAAAATTAGGACACATAATATTTTATAAAGAATTGCCTTCACAGTCATTATTTTATGTAATTGACTATATAACTTTTTACTCTGTCATTTTAATTTACATGTTTTTATTAAATATAATCAGTTTCCCCCATCTCTGTCTTGCCTTCAACCCTTCCCTGGCAAATTCCCTTCAATCTATTCAATATCCCATTCTTTATGCTCAAAATAATGTTTAAGGTTTTCTTCTCCAGTTGTCACTGTGCCAAACACACACTCATATGGATATATATGACTCAGTTTTTGTTGTTTGTCTGTATATGGTTTCACAGCTGACCACGCTATATTAGATAGCCTATTAGGTGGCTCATCCCTGAGAGACCAATTCTCTCTATATCAACAGTCATAAAATGTTTCCCCCCCCCCATGCTGTTTTCTCACTTCCATGTTACCATATCCATTGGCATTGGCTTTTTCAGATCTTGTTTATGAAGACTTTTCTAGCAGTCCCCATTTCACAGCAAACTTTCTAGTAGTTTGGGTTTGTTGTTGAATATTCTATTTATTTACATTTCAGATGTTATTCCCTTTCCCCATTCCCCCTCAGGAACTCCCTATACCGTCCCCTCTCCCACTACTTCTTTGAGGGAGTGCCCCTACCCATCTATACACTGCCCACTCCCTGCCCTCAAAATCCTGCACAATGAGGCATCCAGCCTTCAGGAGACCAAAAACCTCCTTTCCTACCATTTTCTCTGTATTTGTTCCCTTGAGTATTTTGTTACTATTAAGAAGAAATGAAGTAACCATACATTGGTCTTCCTTCTTTTTGAGCTTCATGTGGTCTGAGAGTTGTATCTTGCGTATTCTAAGCTTTGGGGCTAATATCCACTTATCAGTGAGAACATACCATATGCGTTCTTTTGTGATTGTGTTACCTCACACAGCATGATATGTTCTAGTTCCATCCATTTGCCAAAGAAATTCTCAAATTCATTGATTTTAATAGCTGAGTAGTACTCCATTGTGTAAATATACCACATTTTCTGTATCCATTCCTCTATTGAAGGACATCTGGTTTCTTTCCAACTTCTAGCTATTATAAATAAGGCTACCATGAATATAGTGGAACAGGTGTCCTTGTGATATGTTGGAGCATCTTTTGGATATATGCCCAGGAGTGGCATAACTGAGTCCTTAGGTAATAATACTATGTGCAATTTTCTGTGGAACCACCATACTGATTTCCAGAGTGGTTGAACCAGCTTGCAATCCAACCAACAATGGAAAAGTGTTCCTCTTTCTCCAGATCCTGGCCAGTGTCTGCTATTCCCTGAGTTTTTAATTTTAGCCATTCTAACTGGTATGAGGTAGAATCTCATTGTTGTTTTGATTTTCATTTCCCTGATGAGGAAGAAAGAGCAATTCTCAAATTCATTTGGAATAACAAAAAACCTAGGATAGCAAAATTATTCTCAACAATATGAAAACTACTGGGGGAATCACCATTCCTGACCTCAAGCTGTACTACAGAGCAGTAGTGATAAAAAATACATGGTATTGATACAAAGATAGGAAAGAAGATCAATGGAATAGAATTGAAGACCCAGAAATGAACCCACATACCTATGGTCACTTGATCTTTTACAAAGGAGCTAAAACTATTCAGTGGAAAAAGACAGCATTTTCAACAAATAGTGCTGGTTCAAGTGGAATTCAGCATGGAGAAGAATGCAAATTGATCCACTCTTATCTCCTTGTAAAAAGCTCAAGTCCAAGTGGATCAAGAACCCCCACAAAAACAGATACATTGGAACTAATAGAATAGAAAGTGGGGAAGAGCCTAGAGCACATGGGCACAGGGGAAAATTTCTTGAGCAGGACACTAATGGCTTATGCCCTAAGATCAAGAATTGACAAATAGGACCTCATAAACTTGCAACGTTTCTGTAAGGCAAAGTACACTGTCAATAAGACAAAATGGCAACCAACAGATTGGAAAAAGATCTTTACCAATTCTATATCTGGTAGAGGGCTCATATCCAATATATACAAAGAACTCAAGAAATTAGATTCCAGACAATCAAATAACCCTATAAAAAATAGGGTACAGAGCTAAACAAAAAATTTTCAACTGAGAAAACTCTAATGATCGAAAATCACCTAAATAAATAGTCTGGGTTTTGTAATCTTTCCACTTGTTCAATACTATTTCTGAATGATAGGCTCACAAGTGGTGTTTGAGATGTAATCATGAAGATGAAGACCAGGCTCCCCATTAGCTCTTGATCTTCCATTTTACTCACTTGTAGTATTCTGTGATGAAATCTACTTTGGTAACCAGAAGTTTCTGTGAGTTATTATGTCATGTACACTTATCTGTGGGCTTAAGAATAAGGTTTAGAAAACACTTAAGAATTATGCTAGTCCAGCAGAATAGCAGTAGTAAATTAATTATCTTCTAATATACATGATTTTACTTAATAATATATAATTTGAGAGGGTTATATCATGTTCTGCAAGCCACAGAGATACCTAGATATTCATTTTTTAATAATGCCTAGAGTCATTGAGTTAGCTAGCAGCAAGTAAGTGCTTGGAATACGAGTCTGACAACATTTGAGTTTGATGCATAGGACTCACTATAGACAACTCCTAACACTAACCTCCACATGTGTACAAACCTTTCTCCACAACTAGCTAAATGTTTCAAAAGATTCTAGCCAGAAGCTTGTAATCCCTAAATTAGCTTTTCTAAAACTTTAAATTGTCAGTAAATGTTCTTATTACACTTGGCAGAGAGAGAGAGAGGTGGGAAAAGGGATGGGAAAAAGGAGGGAAAAAGGCAAATAGATACACATATAGAGACAGAGAAAGAAAGACAGACACACAGAGAGGGAGACAGAGATAGAGATCCTGTAAACAAAGAAAATAAAATCTGCTAAGTTAACAGCCAGCTAAATCCTGTCATTGATTTTCCAGAAACTAAGGGGCAAGTTACAACAAATTGAAATGATCGCTAATTTAAATTCCATTACATTTGCTATCTTATGGAAGAAAATAACATATGGACACAGTCCTTTGATTTTTAAATATGTCTCTTCTGGTCTTAATATATAAATTTCTGCTTGTCAGTTTAGATTTTTCTACTCATGGGATGATAGTAGATGTTGGTAGATGCGGCAGTTTAACTGCTTCCCTGTGACTTGTCACAAGTGGCCATGGCAGAAGAAAAAAAAACTTCACTAATAGCAAGAATTGTGTGTCTATATCAGAAAAACAGAATAAAGTTTGTTTCATTATTTAACACATTATTAAATGTGAATAGCTTCTTAAATCCTGCTTCCTCATGAGCTACACAACTAACAGTACTACTCCCTTTAAGAGATAAAAACAAGAAAATGAAATAAATGTATATGTAGGGTTTTTCAAGCAGGCTTCTGAAGTGTTTCCATTCTTCCCACTATCCACATTGATACTCAAGTCTCTGTAACCGTTTCTCTGATGAGCTGCCCTGCAGCTTTACTCTGTCCAAGTCACTGCTGTTCTGAAAAAATGATCTCATGCCTATATGAACTTTATAAAAATATTATAATTGTGAGTCAAATTGCTTAGCTGGAAATCTCTAACAGAACTTAAAAGCACCCTTTAAAGTTATTTTATTGAATGTTAGTCACAGTTCCATGAAAAGTTGGAAAATGACAATACTGCTGAGGTAGACAGTGTAATCTCTGAGTTGTATAAGAAAGAAGGCTAAGCAAGTCATGATGATAAAACAGTAATATGTGCTCCTCAATGGCTTCTGGTCAATGGTTCCCACTTCTTTGACACTATCTTCACTATTGGACTTCAGTGCAATATAATATTGAGCACAGAAGCTGAAATAAATTATTTCTTTCCCATGCTGCTTTTGGTCATATTGTTTTTTGGTAACAATAGAAACATGAGGTAAGATAGAAATTGGTAACAGATCAAGATGCATTGCAGTGACATCCTGATAATAGGCTTAGGGAGAATTCTGGAAGGATAGAGAATTCAGAGATAGAAGAGCTAAAAGTGTACACAGTTTGTAGAGAAACTTTGTCGAGCTATTTTGGCAATGTGGAAGGTAATGTTGAGAGTAATGCAGACAATGTAGGCCTGATCTGTGAAATGTAGGCCTGATCTGTGAAGTAAAGACTCTATTGGGACTATTTGTGTGATACTTTGTTTTAAGCATCTGTGGTGTCAGTCTGGTTACCCGAAGTTGAAATTTTAGTTGGGATTTACAAAAGATCAGCAAGATTGAAATAAAAACTTTTTAATTGGAGAATGATACTTATCTTCAGTAAATGAGAGAATTATGTTTATAATTATTATAAAGATGAAACCAGCATCATAAAGGTGAAAATCTGAGAAATTTTCTGTTGGTATCAGAATATTGGAGCTGTGGGCCAGAAGGAGCGAAAGCTGTAACTTTTCCTAGCAGTAGAGTTTAGTGAAGCATACAGGTTTCCCAGGTAGCACCTGTTTTGAAGGCAGAAAAAAATTGTGGAGTGTAAATGACACTGTGAGGGGGTCAAGAAAAGCCAATAGTAAAGATGAAACCTCAATTAAAGAGAAGACCCAGGATGCAACAGTCAAGGAGAAAAGTTCAGGCTTGGTATTCTATGAGAGGCTCATAGTTGTATAAATGAGCCCTGAACAAAATAGGGTGAAAGTTACATACTGGTACAGCAGAGTCCGCAGAATTCTGGAGATGCCAACACCATGAGATGAAAACCAAGAACAGTAGCATCTACAGAATGAGGTTGTCTTGAGAGTCAGAGACAAGCTACATGCACCACTGAAGCTCCAGAATACCTTGTGTGAATCCGAGATGCCTGAGACTGATCGTTTTATACCATTGGATTTCCGTTTTGCAATGACTTGATAACTGTGTTCCAGTTCTTTCTCTTTGCAAAAGTATGCAATTTATTTGGGACTTTACACAAGCTCACAGTTAAGAGTCTTTGGAATTTTAGTGGCACTGGACATTTGCCAAATGTTTTGGATATACTAGTGAGGCTTTAGGTATTTTAGAGAAACTCTGAACTTCAAGAGTCTTTGAATGCTTTATAGACAATGCTCTCTTAAAATTTTTGAATTCTTAAAACTCAGACATTTAAAAATTACAAAGTGTTTGATATTGACATTAACATAAAGAATTCAGAACAAATGATAAAAGAATACTGTAGTTGAAATGTGATATATTTGTGTGTTTGTGTGACAAGACAACAAGTTGTTTGAATAGGGCTAGGCTAGTGTCATTTTTTCTGTTAACATGACATAAGCTAAAGTCATTTGGGATGAGGAAACCTCCATTGAGAAAATGCTTCCAAAACTGTCCTGTGTGCAGTTTTAGCAGCCATCTTCTTGATTAATGATTGATGTGTCTTGGTGGTGTCATCCCCTATGTAAAGGAACCTGACTTTCACAAGAAAGAACATTGAGAAAACCATGAAGTATAAGATAGTATTATTCCACTTATACTTTAACTTATGACTCCAGGTTGCTGCCCTAACTTTTTCTGATGATGGATTATAATGTACAATCGTCAATTAAGATAAACCCTTCTCCAAGTTGCTTTAGGTTATGTTAATTCCAGCAGTAGAAATCAAACTAGGACACCTAGAAAGTAAGATTCAAGACTACAGGAAGACAATGGAAAGACTAATTTTAGATTTCTGATTTCCATAATTGAAAGATGATTTATGTTGTTTCAATTCAGAGTAATTGCTGCATGGTATAAAATCCATTGATATGGTTATCCATTGTAGAAAAGCCAACAGAAGGAAATAAATATAAAATATGAGGGAAGGCAAGAGATGTGAGAAACCATCATGCAGAAGTTATAGACTCACAAGAAATAAAAGGCTTCTAAACAAATGTATAAACATTTCATATACATGCTAAGTGTGTATGAGGGCACATGATTTTAAAAAGGCATGAATGTGATTTAAACTGGATTCTGATTAGGAAAAGCTGTTAACTCCACACCATGTCATATCATAGTCAGAAATCAATCCCCAAAATACTATAATTGAAATCATTCTTTTTAATTTGATAAATGATACAATGGTAGAATAATAATACCTGAGGATTTGAAATGGGAGAACTGTGAAACAGTGGGCTGTGGGAGGCAGTGGGCATACCTAGTTGAGTCTGTTTCTAACCCCAGAGACCCTAAAGGGATGGGAGGAGTTTGGTGGTACTCCTGGGCCTCCAAGTTTCTCTCACTTAGCTTCAGCCCTCCATGGCTCCTTTCACAGAGAGGTGTCTATGGCCATCAGTCATGTAGGAACCTCAGGCTCTTCCTCATGTAGATGAGGTATCTCCAAGCTCTCAGACTAAGCCAATAAGAGTTACCTGCTGCTAGACCCTAACCCACGCCTAAGACAGTAGAGGCAGCAGAGGAAGCAGTGGAGGTGATTCCCCCTTCCTGCTCACACTCCTTCTCCTAGGCCCAAACCCCTGCACCCTTCTAGCTGGAGATCTTTGTGGGAAGCCTTACAGAACGGGGACCCACAAGGAACCCCTTTAGAAAGGATACAATAGTCATATAGTGAGGATTCAGCTAATATGTGGAACAAGATAAGTAAGTGTTCATCATCCATTGCATGAAATTGTGATAATTTCTGATTGAATTATTATACATGCTACTATTATTAAATTTTTGATAAATATAGGCTAATCTTAATGTTACTATGTAGCTAAGGATAACCTTGAACTTCTGGTCCTTCTGCCTTCCCTTCTACAATCTTGAGTTTAGAAGCCTGAAATGCTATGTTCTGTTTATGGGCGTCTGAGGATCAAACCATAGCTTTGTATAAGCTATGAAAATCTCAACCTACTAATCTACACCCCAAGCCCTGAGGATTTTTTTTCTTCTGAGTCTTATTAGTGTCTCTCAATGATTGTACAAAACACTTCTCTAATGGAGAGTATCACTACCATTTTGATTTTATCACTGCATAGCCATTAATCATTTAGGGCACAATTTACCCATTCTTGTCAACAGACATATGGGTCATTGTGCATTTTATTATGGAAATGATTGTTTATAAAATTTGCTTTGTCATTATTTTATTTGTGAACATATTTGTTAATAGTCCTCTTGTGTTAATACCTAGGAGGGTAATTACTGTGTCACAAACTAGATGCATGTTTTATTTTATAAAAACCTGTCAGACTGCCAAAGTGAGTGTTCTATTGCCTAACTCATTAGCAATATGTGACTACTATGACACTGCTTCCAGTTGCTGTTAGTCTTATTTTAGTCATTTTCATGTTTATGAAATGTTATTTTAATTGCCATTTCACCTTAGGTTAATGAGAAGAGGACATTTCCATGTTCTCATTAGCTATTGTTATGTTGTTCTGACATGTTTGTGATTCATTTCATTGGTTTGGCTGTTTTTGATTATTAAATAATTAAATGATATAAATTAATTCATCCCTATGTTTCAATCAGTATTATATTTTATGCTATCTGTGGCATGTTTATTCATATTCTCTATTATCTCACTTAGTAAACTAAAATATTTAATTATAAAAAAAGACAATTTGAATTTTTTCTGATTTCAATTAATAATCTTGTATAGGGTTCATTAAATCTTCTTTTCTCTGAGATTGTGTATTAATTGTCTTCTAGAAGAGAGGCTCAGTGGTTAAAGTGTTTGTGTTTATTTTAAAGTACTAATGGGTAGTGGTGAGAACATTGAAGTTGGATCAACAGGAAGGTCTTTTGCTCATTGATGAAATTTGGAGGCTAACATTCTGCATGAGCCACCATATGTGCTCAATGTTCTGGGCTGTCTTAATGTAATATATATATATATATATATATATATATATATATATATATATCACATCTTAAAGTTGCAAAGAAATTTTATTTCTTTCATAAATAATTTATTTTTTTAATTGAAATAAGGGTTCAAATAAATACACAGTGATTTTACCACAATTTATTTCCATCTAATTTAATCTAGACTCTGGTTGAAAACAAGCTATGCATATATGTCTCCAATTCTTTACAGTACATTGTATGTCCGTATGGACCTGTTTAGAACACCTTCCTGTTGTATTTTAGAGAGAGAATATTCCCATATTAATTGGACTTTAATATTTCACAGAAGACCACCAATCTTCCTCATGAAAGCATTTTAATTGTATATTGGCCTCTATAAATCATGGTCCATTACTATCAAAGACTTATTCACTACTAACAGGTCCCTCTTATCAATCACTAATCTTTAACTATGGGGGGGTAATTTTATGTAGATTTTGATAGACTGAGAATTTCTGTTATAATGACCCAACTCTAGCACTGTAGCTTAAAACACAGGTGTGAGAGTCTAGAAATATTATTTCCTTGGTATCTGCCTATGCTTACAATACATATAACTCGGCATTTGATCCCCTGCATTATATAAAATGAACGTGAAGAAACACAATTTTACTTTCAGGTACTAAAAACAGATGGAAAAAGGTTCACAGGTATAAAGGAAATTTAAAGACAAATTTGGGCTTAATAAAAACAAACAAAATATAATGAAAATTTTCAAAAGAGGAAATGGGTATGATATTAAAATGGATGAGTAGACCATTTATGTACCAACAACTGTAAGAACTAGGGAAAAATAAATGATAGATGATATGTCTGATTAATTTTACTTGTTTGTATGGGGTTTTTGTCTCCATGTAGGCTGAAAACAGGTGCCAGATCTTCTGAGACTGCAGTTATAGAGGTTATGAGCTGTCATGTTGGTGTTACAATCAAATCTAGGTACTATGGAAAAAAAATAATTGCTCAATATCACTATGCAACTTTTCCAGTCCTGTAACAAATAATCTGAAGAGCATAAATCTATGTTGCCTGTGTCCTGGACTACTCACTGCCTGACCCTACCTGCGGTTGCGGGTTAGGGGTTAGGTGGTACCAAAAAGCAGTGAGAAACACCAAAGCAAGTTCATCTAAAAGTTGCTGAAAGCTCCTTTAATACCCTCTACCCACACTCCACTGGTCCCAAGAAAGCATCTCTTCTAAACAGCAGTTCCCAATTGGCTGACCATTGTCAGCATCAGTAATCCTTGGTCTCTCGGGCAGTCTTCATTTAGGTCCTCCTGAAGGAGATGTCTTTGGGAACGCATGGTCCTTGACACTTACATAGAGGTGGCCACCGCACCACTATTTCTTCTACAATCCTATGCCTATGAAGCAGACTTTTGTTGCTATATTTCTTCATGACTCAAAAACTGGTTTTCCAAGAATGTACATTTTCCCTTAATACTTGAGAAATGCCACCCCTTTAGTTTTGATATAATGCCTGTCTGCAACAATTTATATTGGAATGCCTCAAGAGAGTATTAAGAAAGGGTCAAATGGTGTAGAAAAATAGCTAAAATGTCAGTCTTCATTGTGCCTTACTAGCAAATTGATCTTCCTTAATTATTATAATATTCCTAAAAGGGTTCACAGAATATCCTCTCATTAAAACAGTTAAGAAAACACTAGAGAGAAAGATATCAATATACTTGGGACCCTTGTAGACTACCACTAAGAGTCCAGAAAGAGCTAATAGAGTGAGCTTACTCAGCAGTAAGTCTCAGAGGCTTACTAACTTCCAGGTGTAGTGAGCAGATGGAGGCTGGATAATTGTAAGGAGGCTATAACCTTTCAGCCCTAAGTCAAGGGATAGAACAGAGATAGATAACACTCTTTTTTTTTTTTTTTTTTTTTTTTTTTTTTGTTATTCGAGACAGGGTTTCTCTGTGTAGCCCTGGCTGTCCTGGAACTCACTCTATAGACCAGGCTGGCCTCGAACTCAGAGATCCACCTGCCTCTGCCTCCCAAGTGCTGGGATTAAAGGTGTGTGCCACCACCACCCGGCGAGATAGATACACTCTGCTCAAGCTCAAGCTGTGTATTCATAAATCCTGAATATAGCTCTCATCCCATCCACTGAGGAAATTAAAGTGTCATTTACATTTACAAATTAAAGCAATGTGTTTTTTATAAAGTGGTGCTTCACGTCTGCATTTTAGAATACATTCTTAGCTATACGAGTTGATGATGATTATCATGTGAAAGGTATAAATATCCTTAATTATGAAACACAGAACTAAACCACTATTGGCATTAAAGGTTCTGACAGTCCTTAAATCTGTAGATAATATATGACCAAATCTCATGAAGTATTTTATAGTTAGTTAGGATAAATTCAAATTATCTGCATTATCAATGAATGATCATCTTATTTTCTTATCTCAATTAGCATGAAGTTCATTGAGATGATTTAGTGTATATAAACTATGGTGTCTATAGTGTATATAAACGATAGAATATGAGTTCCCAAGATCCATATGGTCAAAGCAGGTAACAGTCTAATGTAATTTGCATTATGACTTCTATCATGGGATGCATGAAACCCCCAATTCCAACAACATTTAAGTATATGTCTAAAGTCAAATTATAACTAAGTCAATGTACATTCATATTATGGCAGAAAGCAAGGTAAAGCATAAAATGTGTTTGAAATTATTGATGATTTCAGACAAGACCTCTTTAGGGAGATACAATTTACAAAGAGGTCATGAAATAAAAAACTTGACAATCTACAAGCAGAGATATTTCGGTCACAGTGATGAGCAAGTATAATGCCTTTGGACATTGTTGAAATAAAATAAAAAGCAAAACACTAAAGGAAGAAGATTCTAAAAGATGAGGTACTGAGGTTGGAATTAATTAGCAGCCAAAACAGATTTTAGATGAAGGATTACATATAGATGGTGAAGTGAAGTATTTTTAAATGCTCTCTTTGGATATGTTGCATGAGATTTGATGAGGAGACATTAAAAATAGGCAATCATAATTGCTTATAAGAAACATGAAATATGAAGGGCTTACATTACATGTGCATCATATAAAGCCCACCTCATATGACCATTGTTTAACCAATGCCATCTGCTTGGAATTTTTAGCACAATTTGCACACAGCTCTAAGACAGTCTTTGTTTCCTAGAATGTTTTTCTTTTGTTTTATTTTATATACCCTACTTTAACTTCAAAATAAGACTTTCTGGCGTCTCCAATTCTTGTAATATTCATAATCATTTTTCTTATAAATTATCTTCACTTCAAAGGGGAAGTATTTCATTTCATAGGAAATTTCTCCACTCAATGCCACCACATTCTTTTGCTCCTCTAATGTTCTTTTTCTTCTTCTACAATGTTTCCTGAGCTATTACTTGGAAGGATATTATATATTTCTTCCTTCTACTGCATGGCTGAGGTTAGGGACTCTAACCCACAGTAAAAGTAAATTCCTCTCTATAAATTGATACCATTTGAATCTTTCCAGAAATCAATGCCCAAATAAAAAAATATCTCTATAACAGAGTGATTTCTTATTTAGTGCCCTTTGTGAACTTTTGCTCAGGGTTTAGAGCCTTTCAAACCTCATAAATGCAGGACATTTATTTCTCTCTTACAGTGATTGAATAGCTATGGCCTCCATAGATTCATGTGTTTGAATGCTTGGCCATAGGGAATTGCACTATTAGGAGGTATAGCCTTATTAGAGAAGATATCACCTTGGTTGAGGAAGTAGATCACTGTATAGATGGGCTTAGAGGCTCCCTATGTTTAAGCTCTACCCATGTGGAATTCAGTCTCCTCCTGGCTGAGTGCAGAAGACAGTTCTCAAGTCTGGCTGCCTTGAGATTAAATATAAAGCTTTTCAACTCCTTCTAGCACCATGTCTGCTGATGGCTGACATACTTTCTGCTGTAATTATAATGGACTGAACCTCTGAAAGCCATCCCCAATTAAATGGTTTTTGTTTGTATGTTTGTTTGGCTTTTAAAGAGTTTTTTTTTTTTTTTTTCACGATGTCTATTCACAGAAATAGAACCCAAACTAAGACATCTCTATTTGTATTTTTTACTTTAGAAATTGTAGCCCAAGTCAATTTTTGCCCCATTTGTTGTCAAAGCATCCTGGTCATTTGAATAATTTCTCTTGTTACCTTATTTTGAGTAATTTAGCACCATACAAACCCTATTTATAACTAAGTTGTGTAGATTCATTAGAGCCCCACCCCATGGGTTCACTCATGCCACTCATCTCTCATTCCAGTCATGACATCTTAGATGACATAATCTCTTTCTTAGATTTTTATGTGGATATAGCCCTATCATTTCCATGAGCAAACCATCAGACACTCTCTTACCTTGCAATGTCTCTTCTTCCTCTAGTGTATTGTAATACCTGGAATTCATAGGTGTAGCCATGAATCTCCATTGGATTATATGAGCCAATCATCTGAGATTTCCATTTTATTGCCTCAGACAATGAAGGTTTTGCCTCAAGAAAAGATCAATGAATATATTACTGAGACTCAACACTCCAACCTCATTCGAAATGATCGTACCTTTTTCCATGTCTCATAATATTAAAGTTAGTAATGTGATAACATCTTGTTTAATAATTTAATTGAAATAGATTGTGTGAGCATTATTTTTATTGCTTCTAATACAAGATTATTATTAAGGTTAATATCATATCATCTAGGGTAATGGTAATACCAGAAGGATATCATTATCATCTATCATTTTTACCTTATTCTTCTTCTCATTGATTATTCTATTTAAGATTTGAATGTTTTGGGAATCTAGGAGTAAAGACCTCTTGCTAAAATACAAACCACAAATGTGATCTTCATTCTTTTTCTCTTTCACTTACATTTGGCAATCAATAATAAGTAGTAACTAATACATCTTTTTCTCATATTTTCTTCCTGCTAATTTGGAGACTGATGTGGAGGATCATTCTGGGAAGAATACACAGCCTCAGTTTAATGTGTTATTACCCTATGGTAAGTGCAATTGTATGCTCCATACTTACTTGCTCCCATAGTCTGCTACTTTAATGTAATATATTGTACAGTCCACAGGTCAATTGTTGAATATACACATAATCACATAGCAGGTTCCATTAATCAAGGAGGCATGCCATCCCATGTGATATAGAGAATTGCCACTCTTAAATTTCCTTCAGTGATGTTTTATCTTCAAATGTGTCAGCCTTGCTTATATTTCTTATCATACATAGACAAGTAACTGTCACCTGATAACATTTGGTTTCTTTGCTGTTTTATTTATGGTATTAAAATTTTATGTTAGGAAGGTTATGTTATTTCCACTGTGAAAAACTGCCAAGATTTTGATTTTATATTCTTCATCTAGTTTCGCATTTAAAGGTATACCATATGTCCGTCCTAGAGAGCTCAGGAGAGGAGACTACCAAGTAATTATAGTGAGTAGTATTTGCATTTAATAAGCTAAGTAAATCTTGTCTTTAGTTGTAAGCTGACAACTTTCAACTTTGGTACATTTAAGTCTTGACATTCTATTTTCTAGGCTCCTGGTCAAAATAGTAGATTATATCAGGAGAGACTTGGCTTAAGAATAGCAAAACAACACTTGAATCAATACTAAATTACAATTTGCTAATAGTTGTGTTTAAGTTCTTGACCAGCAAAGTATTTACATGGAAATAAGATTATCTAAAACATGCTCAGTGCTGTCAAAGGAAGAAAGAAATGTTTCATTTGGAAGACGAGGGCCTGCTTTCTTAGAATCAAGATGAATTGTATGTGTTCTTTCAAGCTCCTGACAAAGGCTTTCATGTTGTCAAAGAAAGCAAAATGTTTGACAAGTCTGGGTCTTACTTGTGAATTCTTTTAAAAGATAAGTATATTTTCTAAGATATTTCCAAGTTTCAGAAAAATTATGATTTTCTAAAAAAAGATATTAAAGGTGTCTACAATATTATTTGGAAGTACATAAGTCATATATTTTTAGGTTTCATCACTATTATACATGAATTAAACTGACAAGATATTTTAAAGGGAAAAAAAAGTTCAGAATGAAAATCCAAGGACATATTTCCATAGAGAACACTGTAAACTTCCAGATTACTATAAATAGTAATCACCCATTAAAGAGAATAAAACAAATCATGATTGTTGATAAACTAAATTCTATGAACCCTTCTAAAGAGTCACACAGTTCACATAGAGCTAAAGCTAAATGGGATGAATGTAGAAGATGTAGAAACTCAGTGTAATCTCTCCATCCATAAGACTGTTACAAGAAGTATGCATGAAAGGAAATTTGAAATATTTTTAATTAGTGAGATCACTTAAGAGAGCTGTTCATGTCCAACAGAAAGAAGGGGACAAAAAAATGAACAGAGACTGAAGGAAAGGCCATCCAGGGACTGCCCCACCAAGGGATCCATTCCAACTGCAGACACCAACCCACTACTTTATTGCCAATGCCTTGAAAAGCTTGCTGGCAGGAGTGGGATATGGCTGTTCCCTGAGAGGTTCTACTAGCACCTGACTAATACAGATGTAGATATTCACAGACGATCATCAGACTGAGCCTGGGAACCCCAATAGAAGAGTTAGGAGAAGGACTGAAGGAGGTAAGGAGATTGCAACTCCATAAGAAGAACAATATCGAGTAACTGGACCACCCTGAACTCCCAGGTTTCTAAGCCACCAACCAAAAAGTCTACATAAATGGATCCAGGGCTCCAGATACATATGTACGTGTGTGTGTGCATGTGTGTGTGTGCATGTGTGTGTGTGTGTACATGTCTGTGTATGTGTGTATGTACATTTGTATGTATATGTGTATGTGTATATGTATATGTAACAGAGGATGGTCTTATCTGACATTGATGGAAGGAAAGGAAAGGTTGATGCCTCAGCATAGGGGGAACCTAGAGGTGTGAGAGTTTGTGAATGGTTAGAGGAACACCCTCATAACAGCAAAGAGGAGGTGGGGGGGGTGAGATGTGAGGGTTTAGGAGAGGTAACCAGGAAGGGAGATATCATTTAAAATGTAAATAAATGAAACAATTAATACAAAAAGAAAAAAAACATTTGGGGTATATCTCAGATATTTAGTTCAAAATATATACCTTCATGAATAAATGAATACAACAACCTTCCCTCAAACATTTTTATCTTTTATTAATAATAAGATAACTATGATCTAACTGCTGATTCTTTTATGCCAATAAAAACTTTCCAAGACCAAGGATATTGTGCTAACTCATGCACTTATTTCTGTATGGTAATGACTGTTTCAATAAATAAGCCTTTTTATGTTTATATTGCTCATTCATAAAGATGTATCTTCTAAGTTTTTGATGATATTTTATGATTGTTTTACCTTGATCTCAGCTGGATGCTATCTCCTTACTCTTTTTTTCTCTCTCTTTCTCTCTGTTTTGTCTCTCCATCATACTTGATATCTTTCAACTTAAATGGCTTATCTACTAAGTCTGAAAGGGTAAATCAACCAAAATAAATCAATCCACATCTGAACACAAAAGGATGGTGTTTATTTCCACATCTACATCTTCTCCATTCATTTCTAAATGGACATATCCTAGCTACTAGATAAGAATTGTTTATTTGATTAGCATTCATTGTATGATTTTTATTGGTACATGCCCTGATTTTCAGAAAAGAAGCTGTCCCAGCATTTCTTTTAATTGCTTGAATCTCTCTTCCTTTGTCCATTTGGACACCCTTTCCCAGCCACCCTTCCCAAGCTTTCAGGGGTCAATCAGCATAATCTCATGCAGACCTCAACCTTTGGTGAACTTTCCATTCACTGTCCACATTAGAGTTCAGTCCAGCTTCTTTCTCTGACAAATGATTCTCATGGATGCTTATTGTGGGCTTATCTTTAGCACAGCCTTGCTGAAATTCAATTAATTGATTACCAAATATAAGGCCTAATTTCTTAATTTCTCTGTCCCATACTTGTAGGTGAAAGAACTGGTTTCACCTTTATGTCCATTCTCTGTACATTTAAGAAGTAAATTTATCTTATTTGCTTCCAATTTTACCATAAGTTTTGTGTCTGTGATTTGAAGTTCCAACAAGATCCACATTAGTTAATTTTCCTGTTGCTGTGATAAATACCCTGGGAAAAAACTAGTTGAGGAATAAAGGTTTTACTTTGGATGAGAATTCTGCAGTTTAGAGTCCACAGTGGTGGGAAACACCTCATAATAGTAGCATTAGACCTGATGAACATCCAGAAAGTAGACTGGTCACATTGTACTCACACACAGAAAACAGAGGCCAAGTAAGGGGGCTAAGGTATAAACTTCTAAGCTATGCATATAGACATAATTCTTCCGGTAAACTTCTGTCTTCCAAGTGCCATTACTTGGGGACCAAGTGGTCTATAAGTGCTAATCCTTTTTAAATCAAAGCAAAACAGGTAAAGGCAAAGGATATTTCAGGAAAAATATCAAAACTACATTAATGCCATTTGAAAATAAGAAATAAAATTTCATAGATTTTTTTTCTAAAATTTTTAATATATTGGATGAGCTGATCATGATTTGACTTACAGATTACTATAAAAAGTGCTACAAAATAGATTAGTTTCTAACTTTGTAAGGTAAACTTATGTAAAGAAATCTGTTAAGTCTGGAGAAACACAGCAGCATAGACTTTACATTGGAAATTAATTAAAATTTTTATTAAGATGACCCCCCCCCATGGTGAAAGCCTTGTTAGCATTCTAAGGAGGAGAAAGCATGCTAAGAAGAGTTTTGAGATTTACCAAGGAAGAAAAGAATACCTCAACAAAAGAATTTCAGAAAAGGGGGTGGGGCAAGTCTTTTTCATTTCAAGTCTAAGATTCATAGCTTTTTTCTCCTGGTGTTCTTTTTCTGGGGTGGTGAGGGTGAAGCAAAATCACTTCTAAGAGATAAACCAGAGAAAGGAAGGTCAGCACTATGGTCCTTACCCAATTCAATTAATTTTTGAGGAATTGTTGGGATGGTGATTCCTTTGATAGATGGCAGGTTCATATAAAGAAAAAATACACTTTCTCACTCACTTTATTTGAGAGGGAAGGAAGGTGACTTGCGCCATCTTTAGAGAAAAATTTAAATTTGAATGCCTACAAGGAAAAAAAATACAGCCGTAATTTGCCATGTCATAGTCCCTGGGTCAAGGAATATCCATAAAGACAGTTATAGAGAGAAGAGGATGAAGAGAAATGGAGAAGACCAAGGTATCAAGGTATCAAAACCAAGACAAATGTCAGGAGCATGCATTCAGCAAGATAAATGCACATAAGAAAACACTCAATTTTTCATAAGGCTGTATAACTATATCCTTGGGATAACTCATATTTTACTGTGGGTTGTTACAGCCATTTTGATATTATAGAAAGCTATTCTAGTACTTTCATAGGTATAGGCTAGGACTGATATTAATATCTACAAATTTTCCTAAGTATTAATCATTTTACTGTGTGCAGTAAGTACAACTCTTAACTTCCGACTTTGGGGGCTATACAATGAAGATGCAGAAAGTTCTGATAATATGTGAGTCACAGAGTCAAAGCTATCATCCTCAAAAATTGTCAATTAGGGTGATCTGTTTCTGGAAGATAGTAAGAATGTGAAATCGTGAAATACACTTTACTATTTTTAAGAGAATATTTAAATTGACATAGAATTGCAGCATATTCACTGGGGCTGATATTCCTGAGATCCATTAATCTTTGTACTGCTTCCAGTTGTGGGTGTTTTGTGAAGGTTTCTATTGCTTTAAAGAAAGGCTTCTTTGATGATGGGTGATAGCAACACTTACCCGCAGATATAAGAACAAGATTTGTTGTGTACCCAGGGGTTATCCTGGCTTAGGAAAATAATAATAGTACATTCTTTTACAATGTCCATGACCTCCATAGCCCCAGGAAGCTGAATAGATACCAGTACCAAACATGATATTTCTACTTTTACATGCTTAATTCCAGTTAGATAACTGTTGTTACCACTGACATGTGAGTGCTATGTAACCCACTATACCTTTATAACCTTGCTGTTTTATAGGTGTTACCAGTGGGAAAAAGTGACAGTTTAGTTGTTTCTTTCTCTTGGTATTTTGCAAAAATATTTTCAATGAAGCCACACCACAGTGAAACACTTTCAGATCATATCTACCTTAAATCATCTGAATGTCTTCTACAAAGTATGCAGTGTGTTAAGCAAACAAAAGCTACATTGGTAGTCTACATTGTTTCACCCTAAAATGCAGTAAAATAATTTGCTACTCTGGTAAATATGAGCCAGTGCTAAATATGTATTTATTTTACTATATCAATCTACCTACAGAGTAGAGCTATGTATCATGTAGGTGTCTTTTTCCATAGAGAATTTTGACATGTTTGAATAAGTGTTGATGATCAGAAAGGTACCACATTGGCTACCAAAATTACTGGCCCACTTGGACCTATTTCATAATTAATTTGAGAACCTCCAGGTACAACAGAAACTTTATAAAACTCACTGTATTTTATATTAAGGTTACCAATTGTGAACTTTTCTAAAATATGAAACTGAATGAATATTTCATTAGACATTCTAAAAGAAGCTTTGAGTAGCAGGCTATATGGCATATGCTATTTCCAAAGAAACAGTAATATAGGTGACATTGAGACTCAGATGTTGTAAAATATTCATGACAATGTAAGTATCTATTAATCCGTGAGGCTCATAAAACTTCTTGCCATAGAAATGCATCCTCCTTTCTCATACACACTATGCTCACAATGGAGCCCTAACAGCAGGGCTGTCATTCTTTCTGGATGGCTCTTTGAAACACAGCTTAAATTCTAAATATTTATAAATGAATTTCCTTATAAGAGTCTGACACACTACATGTATCTAAAAGTAATACTCTGAATAAAAAATATCTTTTCAATCTGAAATATCTATGAACCATTTTCATTCTCCACCCCCCGCACACACACACACACCACAGTTTTTATTCTATTAGTCCCAGGTAATTTAAATATCTTAAAATTTATATCTTTTTATCACTCCTTGTTGGGATGTGCTGTTATTTCATGAGTCTGGCCAAGTGACCTCATGCCAGGATATCTATGAATGAAAAATGCAATTCTACGGAATGTTCAGGTTCTAAGTGTCATTTTGTACAAAGATTTCATTAAAATCGAGACTATTTCATAGTTTTAAAAAAGAGTATATTATATGCTTCACAGTATTTTGATATAAATATACCCACATTATAGATAGGTAAATTCAGATAACAAAATGTGGTATTGCAGTGTTCAATTTTATTTGCACGTGATTAGAAATAGTTCCATTACACCCTGTTTGTGTGTTTCATGCATATCATGAATGATCAATATTTGTAGTCATCATGATTTACAAACCAACGTTTTGAAGCTTACTCATTGATTCTAAACATAATTATGTACCTTCTGGTCAGTATCTCTTCATATCACCATTTCTATACATTCCCCAAACCCTTGCAACCACTTTTTCTTTCTGCATATTCAAATTTTTTTCACAGTATATATTTTATTTCATTATTACATGAAATGTGCATCATTGTCTTAGCAATTTTACAAATGCAAAAATTAAGGATTATTAGCTTAATATTCTCAAATTATTCCCAAAAAAGTCTACCTCTATTTTGATGGATTTTTTTTTGTGAATCACTGAGCTTAATTATTGTTGCCTGAAAAACATGAGTAAGAGTATATTTACCCAAATATTAGTACTTATTAGTGGCTACACAGATGTACAAGTGAAGGAAATGATATTTGTTGTAACAACTATTAGCTTTCTAAACACCCTAGAGAGGTTCATGAGACCCTCAACTATGCCTAATGAAATGAGGATGGGCCAATCTTGTGATATATTTACATAAAGGATTAAACTTTGAATGTAACAGTGTTTCCAGTTTTAGAAATATGCCATTTACTAATTTAGAAATATGTACAGTATTAGCTTACAATGCATTAATAAACATTTAAGTAACAGTATTGCTGTCAATGCCTCATTACTTTATTGGGCATACAGTTGACAAATATAAATATGGTTGACTTTCCTTTCTCTGAACATACGTATTTAAGTAATCGCCTTCTTTCTGTTTTAAAGAACAATAAGATATTTCTTAGTCAGAGATCATTGGTATTCATCTAGAACATTTGTACTATGAAACAGTTAATTTTCTACAAAAGGATAAATATATTCATTTATATGCTCTATACCATTTTCCCAGTCAATTTTATATAACATATCAATGTTTCTCCGTAACTTTAAATTTAACACCTCATACAGTATTAATAAACTATTGGTGTTAATTATCTACTACATGTTAATTAGTTATGTCAGAATTATTGATATTTTTCTCTTAAATGTGGACTTATTTCCTTATAAGAGTCTGACATTATCCATCATTGACTACTAACTTCTGCTAAGGAAGACATTGGAGCTTGAATTTATGTAACTCTGTTTTGATATCTGTGAAATCTCTGATTATTCCTCTAAAAAAAAAAACAAAAACAAAAACAAAAAAACAGGTAATAGACATGCTATAAAGTGCTTTCTGATGGGAGCCTGATATGGCCGCTTCCTGAGAGGAGCAAAAGTTTGCTTGGGCTGATCATTGATGGTGTTGTTGCTCTCATAACATTTACAGCCAGTGCTACTATTTCTGCATTAGCTTTTTCATAAGAGGTACCAAACAGCTAATTTTTTTAGGTACATAATTATATTTAGAATCAATGAGTAAGTTTCAAAATTCTGATTTGTACATCATGATGACTGCAAATCTTGATCATTCATGTACCTATATCTAGTTTGTCACCTACTTTTGTGCTTACTGTTAAACATTTGATCTCCCTGGTTTCCATTAATACTCTCAGGACTGTCAAGTGTTGCCTTTTCTTTGTCCTATAATTTGTTCTCAACTACCTGGAACATAAGCCAAAACAAACTCTCTTTTTCTCTCATTGACTTTGAATCTGCTGATTTATCAGAGCAACAGAAACTAGTGAATAGATACCTGCAAATACATATGTGCATGTAGTCAAACAGCACAAATTTTAATTAAAAAAACTACATTTTTATATATTTGTTTAGTAGTTGAAAATTTCCAGAGTATTCCTAAGCAATATAAGCTTGTTAAGAATAAAAATGTTGCCAGGCGGTGGTGGTGCACGCCTTTAATCCCAGCACTTGGGAGGCAGAGGCAGGCGGATTTCTGAGTTCGAGGCCAGCCTGGTCTACAGAGTGAGCTCCAGGACAGCCAGGGCTATACAGAGAAACCCTGTCTCGAAAAAAACAAAACAAAACAAAACAAAACAAAAATGTCATCTCTTGTGTAGAATAATTTGTGCAGGTATAGTAGCTTTAGATATTGTCATCTGAAAATTAAGTTCTATTAAATAAATAATTGAATTTCAAGTACCCAATCTGTTAGAATGGATCTAGAAAGGAGTAATTTAGTCTGATTGTAAACCCCTTGAAAAAATAATAGAAGTTCTGCATCATATTTATGGAAGCCTACTAGCCAAGACAAAGATGAGAAAATGAATTATTGAGTCATAATTCAAAGATGGTAAATGATAAAATAAACAATGAATACATAAATGATAGATATATGGAAAGTCAGTGACTATGCTATGTCTTTGTTGAAACAGATGTTATTTTTTTTCAATTTATATTTCAATTTCACTTTCTGAAATTCTCCTTCTTAATGAAATAATTACTTATGAGCCTTTTCTTTTGAGATACTTTGCTATAAAACCCAGCAACAAATCAAGTTTGAGGAAGAGAAGTATCTAGAAATAAACCTTCCTTAGGGGATTTTGAAAGCAAATTTCCTCCTTTTTTGTATCAACAAGTTCATACACTATGTTTGTGGGATGTTACAAACAACTCTTATATGTATTGTTATAACATGAACATTAGTAAAATTTCTTTATAGACATGTTATAAGAATCATCAGGAAAGGAATCCCACAGATTGTACAAACCCTTTACAGAAAAAAAAAAAACCCAAAAAACAAAAACAAAACAACTGGCTGTAGGGATAATTTAAAAATAGAAATATTCAAAATAAAAGTTCCAAGGTCAAGACAACCTACAATAAAGAAGCAATAATAATATTTTGAGCAGTCATTTTAATTGACCAGCACTGGTTATATGTAACTTGTAAACGTAGTTTGAATCAGGATGCATTGTAAATACCTAATCAAAGTAAGTAACAAATCCATTTTCTCACCCTTGCCTTTTTGTTGTTGTAGGAACCCTTGAAATCAACAATTTCATTGACTTTCCAAAGAGGAATGGTAGTTAGAAGAGGTAGTAATGGTTAAGTTAGGGTGACGAAATCTCAGAAATCAAAGTAATCACAAAATTTAAAGAAGGACATCTGTAGTTGAATGATTCTATACAACTGAGATAAGCCCTTTTTTTATAGTTCAACAACTTAACAGAAAAGAGATGTTGTCATGGTACAAACTAAAAAGCTAAAAAAAAAGCATAGCATGGTATGACAAGTCTATTTATTAAAGGCAAGAATATTTTAGGTTTAAAATCTGTGGTGCTTATCAACCAATTCTTGAATTTCAACATGTGAAAATCATTTTAGTAATAGTCAAGCAGTCTCTAATTGCATTTTAACCAAATGGTTTTATACATTTTGGTTCAATAGCAATTAAATACTAATAACCAGATTGTCAGGTACTTTACTAATAATCTAAATCTGTATTCCATACATTTTTCCTCACATAATCACATTTAAAACATATCCTTACAATCAAGAAAATAACAAAATTTATTCATAAAATTTAAATGCTGAATACAACAAATTAAAATTTTATTCTAAATTTTGAAAATCTTGCTATATTTCCAAAATTAAAAAATGAAACAGTTACATATCTTCTATATTTTTTATATTTTGATAGTTTGAACCATCACAAAATTGAAGAAGCATTTATTAGTACAATGCCAATGCATTCAAAAATGATAATGGTAATATTATTTCAAAAATTTTCAAATTTACCTTGGAAATGATTTGAAAAGTGGAACTAATGAATGATAAATAAGAAAACTGAATAATATTGGGGAAGAGGGTGTATGAAATACCAAGGTTGTTGGGTCTTGTTGAGTTCTGTTGAGACCATACATAGAACTAATGAGAGATTGAGTGCCATTAATAAGGAGCTGAGTGTGATCCAGAGAGCCTCTTTGGTAGCTCATGAAAAGGTCATTATCTCCTACAATAGATGAGTGGATATAGTTAATAGTAGATTTAAATTTTGATGACATCTCACATTCTAAATGCATTTGATTATTCATCTAAAACAGATCTGAGATGCTTGAGAGCCCTTAGTGAGAAAATTTATGCCTCTTATGCAATACAGCATTTCTGTAAAGAATTATGAGAATATTGGCTCTGCTGGATACTCTGGACACAGATACATGGGATGGCCTTTGGCCTGGGCTAAGGGTTAAATGTGTGGTGAAACCCAGAGGAGCCTTTTTTTTGGTATAAAACATATACCAAAAAAGCCATCCACATAACTTTGGATCTTAAAATAAAATGTCTTAAGACCGAAGAGTTATCTAGCTGGAGATGTGTGAGGTCTGCTTGAGGAAAAGGGAGATTACAGTGCAAATGAGCCGCAGTAATGAATCTGTGTATGTGCGGAAGACAGAATCAAAATGAAAGGATTACAGTGAGTGTTTCTGATGAAGAGGGCCAGCTCTAAAATTTGTCTGCCTTAGAGGCTCATCTCAAGTCAGGGGATTTGTTGTGGTAATAGATATCAAGGAAAATTATTCCAAAAGATAAAATAGGAGGACAGTCAGCACGAATGCTGTGTGTCACATACAATTAAAAACTATAGTAAAGAAAAAAAAGAGAGAGAGCTTTTTGTAGTACAGGGGATGTTTCATAATTAGAGTCACTATTTTTTTATTGAATGTTTTCTTCATTTACATTCCAAATGATATTCCCTTTCCCAGCTTCTCCTCTGGAGCCCTCTTATCCCATCCTCCCTCCTCCTGATTTTTGAAGGTGCTTGCCCACCCACTCCTGCCTCCCACCTTGGCATTTCCTACACTGGGGCATCAAGCTTTTACAAGACCAAGGGCCTCTCCTCCCATTGATGCCTGTCAAATTTATCCCTTGTTACAAATGCAGCTGGAGCAATGGGTCCCTCCCTGTGTACTCTTTAGTTAGTGGTTTAGTTTCTGGGAGATCTGGGGCATCTAGTTGGTTGATATTGTTGTTCTTACTATGGGTTGCAAACCCCTTCAGCTTCTTCATTCTTTTCTTATTTGTTTAAGTGCAAAAAATGCTTGAGTGTACACACATTGATGTGGATACCTGGAAGGGAAGACTGCATTGATATTCAATTTTGTTTAACCCTTTCTGAAAGAGAGATATAATTCCTAAATTCAGAGAGAATAGAAACAACAGATACAGGAAATGTGATTATTACATTCCATTTTAAAATATGATTTATTTATTTTTTTTACTGCTTTCCTGACTATAGTTTGATTATATTTACTCCACACTTCTTTGTCTAACTCCTCCCAAATCCACTGATAAATCTCAACCCACATCTAACTTCATACATCTTTAAAAAAAGAAAAAAGAAAAAATATTATACAGATTTGTTTTTATTTTATGAGTGTTTTGCCTAAATACATGTATATTCAAAATAGGTTTATGAGATAACTACAGAAGTGAAAAGTGGTCATAAAATTACCTGGAATTGGAGTTATAGATGATTGTGAGTTACCATTTAAGTGTAAGCAATAGAATTCAGGTACTCTGCAAAAGCATCAAATATTCTTGACCATTGAGTCCTCTCCTACTTCCTATTTCTTCTGTTGTTTCTAATATGTATGTATGTATGTATGTATGTATGTATGTATGTATTTAACATGTGTATTTATGTAAGTGCATTTTATAATTTCAGAGTAGGAAGAGTCAAGAAGGCTCCAGAAGATTCTCTGGAACTTCAACTATAATTGATTATAAACCATGAGACACTGACACTTGACCTAGGTCTTCTGGATGAGTATTTCATACTCGCCACCATTGGCCCATTTCTTCAGCCCTTGGTTCTATTTTAATATCTCACTGAAGTCAAAATTTCTTCCAAATGTATTGAGAGGTGTTAAACCATTTTCTGGAGAAACTACTGGTCAAACTACTGGGCACCAAACCCTTAAAAATATAGTCCTCATACCCCATCAACTATCAAGAACTATTCAGCTAGGACAGGAGCAAGGAGTCATAATTTCCTCTTCTTTCCATGATAGAATATTGTCTAGCTTAATCTTGTGTGAACCTCATGAAGCTGATGTGAATTCATTAATGAAGTGATCTTGTCATGTCTAGAAGATGCTTGTTAGGAACTACCCACCTTCCAGAACCTGATGATTCTTTCAGCATGCCTTCAGCTACTCAGCTCCAGTAGTCATGTCATAATTAGCCACCAAATGTGACACACTTCCTCTGTTGCCATAGCCATATATCCTTTATAAAGACACCACCAATACTGTCTCTGTCTCTCTGTTTCTTTGTCTCTGTCTTTGTGTGTCTATCTTTCTGTGTCTTTCACACTCTCTCTCCATCCATCCCTCCTTCTCTCCCCCCTTCTCTCCCTCCCTCCCTTCTTTCTTCATCAGAGGCAGCCTTCACTAAATCTTTCATGCTTGAGGTCTGCTAAATAATGTGTTCTCTGAGGCATTCCTATGCCCCAATGTCCCATGGAACTCTTCTGCCTCAAATTCCTAACAGATTCTGTTTTGATCTGGTACTGTTCAACCTCTTTTTCTCATAACCTTTCTGTTTCTTGTTAAGAATTGTCCCTGGGGCCTTCTTTGTGTTGTGTGTTTGGGGATATGTTACAGATGTCAATGTCGCATATGTGATAGTGGACTGCATTGACACTCATTTTTTTGCACTCATCTATGTTTTATGGATGTAAAATATTTTCTTCATTTTTTGTTTGTTTATTGTTTCACTCCTTTTTGCCTGAATCATAACACACTGATTTGGATCAATTTTTCCAGCTACTTTTCTTTACTGTTATGGGCATTTATTACAAACCATTGGTTTGTAGCTATACATTTATATATGTGTGCATGTTTAACAATTAAGGAGACACCAGGAATTTGACAGGAAGTAAGGCAGGAAATATATGAGTATTTGGGAAAAAAAAAGGAGTGATGTGATTATATTTTATCTGAAAATAAAATAAATTTTCCAAAGAAAAATTCACACTTACGTGTTGACTACTCTTTTTTTTTCTTTTTTCTTTTTTCTTTTTTATTTTATTTTTTTTTTAAATTTTTTTTATTAGATCTTTCATTTACACTTCAGATACCATCCCGTTTCCCCATTCCCCCCCCTTAGAAAACCCCTATCCCATGCCCCCTTTTCCTTTTTGCATTTATACATTTTTTAAGAAATGTTAATCATAGGCTTTATAAGTTTGGTATTGTTCAATCAGAGGTGTAACCCACTACCCAACCTAGATATATCAACT
This sequence comes from Arvicanthis niloticus, assembly GCF_011762505.2. Lineage (NCBI taxonomy): Eukaryota > Metazoa > Chordata > Mammalia > Rodentia > Muridae > Arvicanthis > Arvicanthis niloticus. The sequence goes on along the minus strand of NC_047674.1, from coordinate 39,388,110 downwards.
ATCTTTGACTGGTGGAGATACATGAACATCTGCTTCCTGTCTCCCCCCTCTATCTCTCTTTCATCACCTAGCTTCTCCTCTCCTTCTTCTTCTCCTCTTCTTACTCCTTTTCTTCCTCTCAGTACTCCTCCCACCTTAGCTCCTCCTACACATCACCCTTCCTGTTAAAAGGAAACTTTTCTCTCAAAATACAATTAGAGCATAATTATGCCTATTTGTACCAGTGAGGTACAAGATAGTCCTAATACCCAGTCCATCCTTTTGTTGACTAACCAGCACCTCTGTCATCTATCCTAACTAAAACACTTAGTTCTGAACCTGGCTTTTTCCTCGGCTTTAGGATGAATGTCAGCTGATGACCATACACTCAGATCTTTTCTCTCAAAGTAAATAGCTATAAGTTTTCAACCCCATCAGAAATCCAGAATGACTGAGTTGACTATAATTGTGGGAAGCACAAAGCATAGCTTCTAAAACTTAGCCAATTTATAGAGACCTCTGAACACCTGGACACTCGCTCTACTTCAAAACGTTGGAGCATCTGTTCTTCTGCCTTCTGGCCCAGGATCATCTGACAGACCTTAGTGCTGCAGAATTATTAAGGGCTGATTACTCTGTCTAGGCAGATATAATCAGTCGACTATTCTGCAAGTGTGTCCTTTTCTGGACAGTAATTTGTCTGTAGAAGGAAAGTGGCAATTCTTGCCTAGTGGCTGTCTCACCACAACTGGAGTAACTCCAAGGATGCTCAATTTCTTCTTAGAGTTTAACATAGGAAGCTGTCCGGAGCAGACAGGTCTCTAATGAAAATGAACATTAATACTGAAATGTTTGTCATGTCAATTCTAAGGATTTCTGATGTTTTGAAAACCAGCTATCCATGTAAGGTAATCTGGACTGTTGCCTGTTAACTCCACTCAGCTATTTCTAAATAAAACATAGAGAATACCCTTATAATAAACTCCAAGTCATGAATTTGCTATAGTCCCTTAACTCACAGGCTGACCATCTCAAATCAGTTAAAAAAGTTAAAGAAGGACTGGGTCTAAGCTTTGTATTCCTAAGTGTGTTATACTGGTACAATGCCTATGAGAGTAACAATATTCATCTCACTCTTATATCACTAAGAAGCTCATGCCAATGAAAACCTTAAAATTTGTAAACAAAGTAAATTGGTGCCATTTAAGAATTTATATCTTCATCTTGATATTAATTATACAGATTTCTACTAATAGGTTATGGCTATGCAATAAACCCTAGCTAATCCTCTCTATTCCGACAAAACTACTACTTTTCCCTAGGGAGACAGCCCAACATTTACCACCTTAGTCCCCGTGCCCAGGGAATAGGGGCACTGACTCATCATTAGCTTCTTCAAGCTGATTATGGGCGTTGAGATATTAGAAGAGGAGTGGGGAGGGGGGAGAGCAAATTGACAATCTTCTGATGCTGTGTCTTCGCTGCCTTCAGATGGAATTCCTGGACCTCAGAGGTTTGAGCAGGTCTGCCCAGCTTGCTTGTTGAGTAGATACACCAAGGCTGATCATTCTGCAATATACAATTCTCAAAACAAATTTTAGTATCAAGATAGTTTTTTTTTATTTTAAAGAGGGCTGACATTTTATTAAAAATGTTGGTTCTAACCGCTTTTCTATTTTTCCCCTCTTTTATTGGATATAATATTTACATTTCAAATTTTATCCCCTTACCATATTTCCCCCACCACCCAGGAACCCCTTATCCCATCCCCCCTCCTCCTGCCTCTATGAAGGTGTTTACCCACCTACCCCCAGCCTCCCTCCCCACCCTCAGATTCCCCCCCCCTCAGTGCTCAGCCTTCAGGGTACCAATGATCTTGTCTCCCACCTATGCCCAACAGGGCCATCCTCCCCTACATATACAGCTGGAGTCATGTGTCTCTCCCTATGTGCTCCTGGGCTGGTGGTTTAGACCCTGGGGAGCTCTGGCTGGTTGGTATTCTTGCTCTCCTCACAGGGCCACCAGCCCTTATGGTTCACGGTTCCTTCAATTTACTCTCTAACTCCTCCATTGGGAACTTTGATCAGATTAATGGATAGCTGTGGGTATCTGTCTCTGGGTATGTCCGACTCTGAGAGACCTCTAAGGAGACAGCCTTATCAGGCTGCTGTCAGCTTTCCCATCCTGACATCCCTATCAGCGTCTATTTTTGGTGACTGCCTATGGAATGAATACCCAGACACAATGGTCTCCCTACAACCCCCCCTTCAGATTCTGACCCACACTTTGTCTCCATATTTGTTCCCTTGGTTATTTAGTTACTCCTTCTAAGAAAGACCTAGGCATCCTCACTTGTTCTTTCTTCTTCATGAGCTTCGTGTCGTCTGGTAGTTGAATCTTTGTTGTTTCAAACTTTTGGGCTAATCCCCGCTTATCAGTGAGTAAATACCATGTGTGTTCTTTTGTGATTGGGTTACCTCACTCAGGATGATATTTTCTAGATCCATCCATTTACCTAAGAATTTCTCGAATTCATTATTTTTAATAGCTGACTAATATTCCATTGTGTAAATGTACCACATTTTTTGTATCCATTCCTCTGTTGAAGGGCATCTGGGTTCTTTCCAGCTTCTGGCTATTATAAATAGGGCTGCTATGAACATAGTGGAGCATATGTCTTTGTTATTTGTTGAGGCATTTTCTGGGTATATACCCAGAAGTGGTATAGCTGGGTCCTCAGGTAGTGCTATGTCCAATTTTCTGAGGAACCGCCAGACTGACTTCCAAAGTGGTTGTACCAGCTTGCAACCCCACCAACAATGCAGGAGTGTTCCTCTTTCTTCACATCCTCGCCAGCATCTACTATCACCTGAGTTTTTGATCTTAGCCATTCTGACTGGTGTGAGGTGGTATCTCAGTGTTGTTTTGATTTGCATTTCCCTGATGACTAAGGATGTTGAGCATTTCTTAAGGTGCTTCTCGGCCATTCGAGTTTCCTCAGTTGAGAATTCTTTGTTTAGCTCTGTACCCCATTTTTTAATGGGATTATTTTGTTGTTTGGCGTCTAATTTCTTGAGTTCTTTGTAAATATTAGATATTAGCCCCCTATCAGATGTAGGATTGGTAATGATCTTTTCCCAATCTGTTGTTTGCCGTTTTGTCTTGTTGACAGTGTCCTTTGCCTTACAGAAGCTTTGCAATTTGATGAGGTATCATTTGTCGATTCTTGATCTTAGAGCATAAGCCATTGGTGTTCTGTTCAGGAACTTTTCCCCTGTGCCTAGGTATTCGAGGGTCTTTCCCAACTTCTCTTCTAATATTTTCAGTGTACCTGGCTTTATGTGAAGGTCCTTTATCCACTTGGAGTTGAGCTTTGTGCAAGGAGATAAGAATGGATTAATTTGCATTCTTCTACATGTTGACCTCCAGTTGAGCCAGCACCACTTGTTGAAAATGCTGTCCTTTTTCCACTGGATGAATTTAGCTCCCTTGTCAAATATCAAGTGACCATAGGTATGCGGGTTCATTTCTGGGTCTTCAATTCTGTTCCATTGATCGTCCTTTCTGTCTCTGTACCAATACCAAGCAGTTTTTATCACTACTGCTCTGTAGTACAGTTTGAGGTACGGAATGGTGATTCCCCCAGAGGTTCTTTTATTGTTGAGAATAGTTCTCGCTATCCTAGGTTTTTTGTTATTCCAAATGAATTTGTAAATTGCTCTTTCTATCTCTATGAAGAATTGATTTGGAATTTTGATGGGTATTGCATTGAATCTGTAGATTGCTTTTGGCAGGATAGCCATTTTTACTAAATTAATCCTGCCAATCCAGGAGCATGGGAGATCTTTCCATCTTCTGAGATGTTCTTCAATTTCTTTCTTGAGAGACTTGAAGTTTTTGTCATACAGATCTTTCACTTGCTTTGTTAGATTCACTCCAAGATAATTTATTTTATTCGTGGCTATTGTGAAGGGTGTCATTTCCCTGATTTCTTTCTCTGCCTGTTTATCCTTTGAGTAGAAGAAGGCTACTGATTTGTTTGAGTTGATTTTATATCCAGCCACATTGCTAAAGTTGTTTATCAGGTTTAGGAGTTCTCTGGTGGAAGTTTTATGTTCACTTAAGTATACTATCATATCATCTGCAAATAGTGAAATTTTGACTTCTTCCTTTCCTATCTGTATCCCTTTGACTTCCTTTTGTTGTCTAATTGCTCTAGCTAAGACTTCCAGTACTATATTGAATAGGTAAGGTGAGAGTGGGCAGCCTTGCCTAGTCCCTGATCTTAGTGGGATTGCTTCAAGTTTCTCTCCATTTAGTTTGATGTTGGCTACTGGCTTGCTGTATATTGCTTTTACTATGTTTAGATATGGGCTTTGTATTCCTGATCTTTCCAAGACTTTTAACATGAAGGGATGTTGAATTTTGTCAAATGCTTTCTCAGCATCTAGTGATATGACCATGTGGTTTTTCTCTTTGAGTTTATTTATGTAGTGGATTACATTGATGGATTTCCGAATATTGAACCATCCCTGCATTCCTGGGATAAAGCCTACTTGATCTTGATGGATAATTGTTTTGATGTGTTGTTGGATTCGGTTTGCGAGAATTTTATTGAGTATTTTTGCATCAATATTCATAAGAGAGATTGGTCTGTAGTTCTCTTTCTTTGTTGGGTCTTTCTGTGGTTTAGGTATGAGTGTAATGGTAGCTTCATAGAATGAATTGGGTAGTGTTCCTTCTGTTTCTATTCGATGGAATAACTTGAAGAGGATTGGTATTAGGTCTTCCTTGAAGGTCTGAAAGAATTCTGCACTGAAACCATCTGGCCCCGGACATTTTTTGGTGGGAAGATTTTTAATGACTGTGTCTATTTCTTTAGGCGTTATGGGACTGTTTAGGTGGTTTATCTGCTCCTCGTTTAACTTTGGTACCTGGTATCTATCTAGAAAATTGTCCATTTCCTCCAGATTTTCCAATTTTGTTGAGTATAGGCCTTTGTAGTAGGATCTGATAATTTTTTTAATTTCCTCTGTTTCTGTTGTTATGTCTCCCTTTTCAGTTCTGATTTTATTAATTTGAATGCTGTCTCTGCGCCCTTTGGTTAGTCTGGCTAAGGGTTTGTCTATCTTGTTGATTTTCTCAAAGAACCAGCTCCTGGTTTTGTTGATATTTTGTATAGTTCTTTTTGTTTCGACTTGGTTGATTTCAGCCCTGAGTTTGACTATTTCCTGCCGTCTACTCCTCTTGGGTATACTAGCTTCTTTTTGTTCTAGTGCTTTCAGGTTTGCTGTCAAGTTGTTGATGTATGCTCTTTCCACTTTCTTTTTGTGAGCACTTAGAGCTATGATTTTTCCTCTTAGTACTGCTTTCAATGAGTCCCACATGTTTTGATATGATGTGTCCTCATTTTCATTTAAATCTAAAAAGTCTTTAATTTCTTTCTTAATTTCTTCCTTGACCAAGTTATCATTGAGTAGAGCATTGTTCAGTTGCCAAGTGTATGTCGGTTTTCTGATGTTTTTGTCCATGTCAAAGACAAGTCTTAATCCATGGTGGTCTGATAAGGTACTGGGGATTATTTCAATCTTTTTGTATCTGTTGAGGCCTGTTTTGTGACCAATTATATGGTCTATTTTCGAGAAGGTACCATGAGGTGCTGAGAAGAAGGTGTATTCTTTTGTTTTAGGATGAAATGTTCTATAGATGTCAGTTAAGTCCAATTGGTTCATAACTTCTGTTAGTTTCATTGTGTCTCGATTTAGTTTCTGTTTCCATGATCTGTCCATAGCTGAGAGTGGGGTGTTGAAATCCCCCACTATTATTGTGTAGGGTGCAATGTATGCTTTAAGTTTTAGTAAAGTGTCCTTTATGTATGTGGGTGCCCTTACATTTGGGGCATAGATGTTGAGAATTGCAAGTTCCTCTTGGTACATTTTTCCTTTCATGAATATGAAGTGTCCTTCTTTATCTTTTTTGATTACTTCTGGTTGAAAACTGATTTTATTTGATATTAGAATCGCTACTTCAGCTTGTTTCTTGGGACCATTTGCTTGGTAGATTGTTTTCCAACCTTTTACTCTGAGGTAGTGTCTGTCCTTTCCACAGAGGTGCGTTTCCTGAATGCAGCAAAATGTTGGGTCCTGTTTACGTATCCAGTCTGATAGTCTATGTCTTTTTACTGGAGAATTGAGTCCATTGATATTAAGAGATATTAAGGAAAAATGAGTGTTGTTTCCTGTTATTTTTGTTATTGGCAGTGGAGATATGTTTGTGTAGCTACCTTCTTTTACGGTTTTTGGAGGATTACTTTCCTGCTTTTTCCAGGTTGTAGTTTCCCTCCTTGTGATGGAGTTTTCCACCAATTATCCTTTGATGTGCTAGGTTTGTGTTGAGATACTGTGTAAATTTGGATTTGTCATGGAATATTTTGGTTTCTCCATCAATAGTGATTGACAGTTTTGCTGGGTATAGTAGTCTGGGCTGACATTTATGTTCTTTTAGGGTCTGTATGATATCAGTCCAGGATCTTCTGGCTTTTATGGTCTCTGGTGAGAAGTCTGGTGTAATTCTTATAGGTCTGCCTTTATATGTTACTTTGCCTTTTTCCCTTACTGCTTTTAGTATTTTTTCTTTGTTTTGTACATTTGATGTTTTGACTATTATGTGGCAGGAAGTATTTCTTTTCTGGTCTAAACTATTTGGAGTTCTGTAGGCTTCTTGTATATTTATGGACATCTCTTTCTTTAGGTTGGGAAGTTTTCCTCTATAATTTTGTTGAGAATATTTACTGGTCCTTTAAGTTGGGAGTCTTCCCCCTCATCTATTCCTATTATCCTTAGGTTTGGCCTTCTCATTGTGTCTTGGATTTCTTGTATATTTTGGGTTAGTAGCTTTTTGTATTTTGCATTTTCTTTGAAAGTTGTGTCAATGTTTTCCATGGTATCTTCTGCACATGAGATTCTCTCTTCTATCTCTTGTATTCTGTTGGTAATACTTGTATCTATGACTCCTGATCGTTTTTTTAAGTTTTCTATCTCCAGGGTGTTCTCCCTTTGTGATTTCTTTATTGTTTCTACTTCCGTTTTTAGATCCTGTATGGTTTTGTTTAATTCCTTCTCCGTTTGGTTGCATTTTCTTGTAATTCCTTAAGGGATTTTTGTGTTTCCTCTCTAAGGGTTTCTATCTGTTCTTTGAGAGTGTTATTTATGTCTTTCTTAAAGTCCTCTATCATCATCATGAGAAGTGATTTTAATTCTGAATCCTGCTTTTCTGGTGTGATGGGGTGTTCAGGGCTTGCTATGATGGGGGAACTGGGTTCTGATGATGCCATGTAACTTTGATTTCTGTTGCTTATGTTCTTGCGCCTGCCTTTTGTCATCTGCTTAATTCTAGTGCTACCTGTACTTCTGTCTCTGATTGAAGCCTGTCTTTCCAGTTGTCTCGCTTTTGTTTGGTCTTCTAGGAGTCCAGATGTCTTTGTGATTTTTTTCCAGCTGCCCTGATTACAGTGGTATCTCTAGGATGCCTCAGGATATGGTGCCTCCAAGGTAGCAGTCCAGCTAGATGTCTGCTGTTCTGGGTGCAGTGTCTCCTCTTGGATATCTCAGGGTATGTTGTCTGACACTCTGAGTTCAGTTGTTCCTCTGTGGCTCTGGGTTGAACGGACCTTCCAGTATGTCTCAGGTGGAATCCGGTTCCACACAACTGCAGACCTGGTAGAGGTCTGGTCTGGGACTCAGACCCTGCAGGCCTCAGACTGCAGGAGGGGCGAGCAGCGGAACGGGCGTGCTAGCGCTGGCTATGGGTTCTATGGATCCCCCAGAATGTGTCTGGGGGGCTCCTAGGTGCACTCACTTGCAGGCCTCAGACTGCCGGAGGGGCGAGCGGCGGAAGGGGCGTGCTAGCGCTGGCTATGGGTTCTATGGATCACCCAGAATGTGTCTGGGGGGCTCCTAGGTGCACTCACTCGCAGGCCTCAGCGTGTTGACTACTCTTACTGTCTCACCTTCAGCTTTTTAATTAAAATATTCAAAGGCTGAAAGATAATATTTTATTTTTATTTATTTATTTATTTGTTTGTTTGTTTGTTTTTGAGACAGGGTTTCTCTGTGTAGTCTTGGCTGTCCTGGAACTCACTCTGTAGACCAGGCTGGCCTCAAACTCAGAAATCCACCTGCCTCTGCCTCCCAAGTGCTGGGATTAAAGGCGTGCACCACCACTGCCAGGCCTAAGATAATATTTTAAATAAAAATATAAAAGAGTCTCTATCCTACTTAATAGTGGAAATACTGAAAATTGTTCATTTTTCAAACCCTTTTTACACTTTATAAACTATAATAGAGTTGTCATTTGACTAAGAAAAAGTTATCTTTAAGAATATGAAAGTACAGCATTTTCATAGTGTACACTATATAAATAGAGAATAGAATATTAGCCTTTTAAAGACATTTTTCTTAATTTCTTAAATTCTATTTTCCCAGAACCCTTCTAGGAACACTTAATAAAAGTTTTTTATAGTCTGTAAAGAACTTATAACACACAAAAGTTTGAGGGATCATTATGGAAGAATAACAGAGTATTGTAGGAGCTAGAGAAACATCTGTGACCCCTAAACTCTACAATAATGTTCTTCTTTGCACATTGGTGCTATAGTCACACAAATTAAATTTATTTTAAAATTAATTATAATCTATAATTTTAAATTTTAAAATTTTAAATAAAATAAATAACACAATTTTCTCTATAAATTCTGATTGGATTAAAGCCAGTCTATAATATTGAACTTATATTGATAGTGCTATGAGGGTCAAGAACATATGACTAGTATCATATGCCCCAGAGAAGGATCACCTACCATCACCTACCATTATTCTGATAATGAACATGGTAGTAAAGCAAGTTGAAGAATTTTCCATTGCACTCATATATTAATGTATCATCAGAGAAGCTAGCCTCATCAGAAAAGCTTCATTTTGTAGTAGACACTAATTAACACAGGCATTCTCAACTGGCCAATATACAGAAAATAACTGATACTAAAGTGCTCAATTTTAAATACTATGTCTGTATCTCTTCTTCAAATCTTAGGCATTATTTGGGATGATCAGGTAGAGTGTTGGATGACTTCAAGGTAATCATGTTGTCCAGAAATAGATAAAGCAATTACACATGTGAGCTCATGCTCCTGAAAAAGCTGAACACATAAATTATTATACAGCTATAAAATGTACTTATTTTATATATAGGTTGGTATCATGAATATTGAGGTTATCTAGAAAATACTTCAGTGAATATTAAAAGGTTTCCTCCATTCCTTTTACCCCTTTAATCTTTCTCCATCTCAAGAAAATCAAGTATTTTTAATCCCTTGTCATCATTATTAATCTAAATTTACTTTTATATGAAGACAATAAATATTATGCAAAATATAAAGATAATGAATATTAGGAAATTTTAACTATTTACTTCTCTCCAAAATAACTGAGATAGATAGACTAATGATATTCCCTGAATAATACTGTAGCATGGGCATGGTATACTTTTATTTTTCTAAGTCTGTTGTTTTCATGAACGTTGTATGTTCATTTCTAGTTTTAGAGATTAGAAGCAAATTTTCACAAATATTTTTGTAAATTATGATTTATTTTGCATTCTTCTAGACATGGGAATGTTAAGTCATAGGGATGTATGTGTATGTGTCTGAATTTTAACACTTATATGGTATATAAGACTCTAACAGTGTTATACCATTTAATAATTACGCTAGGTTTCATGAATTTTACTTGGTAATCATCCTTAACAACATTTGTATATTTTAGGATGACAATTGTATTTCTATTTTTCATTTTAATCTAGTAAAACAAACTATAATTATAGATTAGTATGATGATTCATGCCATGCCACCGTGTAATGGTTAAAGTGATACACAGAGATAAACAAAAATAAAAAAAATAATATAAATGATTAACATTAATATAAAGCAGATTCAGGGATGCCCTAACAGGTGATTCTCATTTTTTGTTTCTGAAAAGGAGTCAATATCCTGAGTTTTTTCAGTATTTTCTTCCTAAACTAGTTTATACAGAACACCAAAGCATGCAAGTGAATGAGGAAATGGAAACAGTGATATATAAAGACTATAGACATTATGTATTAAGTAGAGAAAGAAATATCACAAAATACTTAGACAAAATAAAGGACAAAACTATAGTTATTCCAATAATGAACAGTCTGGTGAGATATTTATTGGTGTAATAATTTTGCATGGATGTCAAGGGAGTCATGGTAGGTTTCTGATTGGATGACGCCAGAGGAAATGTAAAGAAGTCATGATTTGTAATGCAAACATGATAATAAACCTAATAATGTGAATGATAGAGAGTCTACAACTCTTATCTTTTAAAGGGGCAGAGTATTACATTTCTTTCTAAATATTTATCTTTATAGCCATAGACCCCTTGTTATTTTCAATCTTTACCAAATAAGCTTCTCTATGTAGAAAATGAGAATTATAACTAGTCATAATACAGAGCACAAGACTGTGAACTTCTTAGCCCAATGTTATATTCAAGAGGTCCCATTACTAACTAAATAGTCAATGGCACTTGATAGCACCACAGAGGGAGAACCAGGTTACCGTATGCCTTGTAGATAATGGTTGGTTTTCCAGGCTCCAATGGATATCATGCCACATTTCTGCATACACAGCTGATACTTATTTCTCCAGTATATTATAAAAACAACAATACTGAATGTTAAGCATAATATTGGGAGAAAAAAATGTAAGAAAGTGTTTCCAAAGTTATTGTAGATCGCAGGGATGAATATGAAATAAATATATTTGAATTCACTAAATAATAAATTAAAACATTAACAAAAAACACTTCACTCTCAAAGTTTCTTATAATTCTTTTGGCAGAAGGCATGAAGTTGATGCAGCTTCCTAAAAGTCACTTGGTTGATATTAAATATCAAAACATACTTTTACAAAATGTTATATTTAAAAAACATGCCAAATGTTATTTGCATTTTAAAGTCAATTAGGTACACATTACCTTTAAGATATGAACCTAACATCACAATTCTAAAACATGTAGCTCTTAGAGAAATTACTGCCAATTAAGCTAAATGAAGGTTTGTGCTATACATAAAATCATTGCAAATTACAAAGCAAATGGCTGTTTTAACCCTAGAAATTTCAGTATACAGTTTAGAATAAAATAACAAATAGATAAACTTCAGCTCTTTAAAACTCAGTTAAGAATATCAGTCGACATCTAGAACTTTGTGTATGATCAGCAGTTTCCTATTCTTTTTGATATCTAAAAGAAGAAAACATTTTGATACAATTGGGATTTCTTACAAATACCAAGTTCCAGGATCCATCCCACACCAACATCAATTTGTCAGTGCTGATTCTAGAAATTGACTCCAATGGGTGATTGAGTAATCATTGCTCAAATCATTCCTCATTGTTCCATTACAAATGAGAACACATTTAACCATGGAACTGAAAGCAATAGGTGCTCACACTATAATATGTTATCAGAAATTATTATTTCAGTGGTAATGAGTTGCTCATGTATAGAAATTTCTGAGCATATTTAAAACAGAAATGTCTTAGCACTTTAATTCCTTTTTCTGCCACTTAATTTTGTTTTATGCCAGTCATTCTCCTCTTTGGATTATTAACCCTGTTGGACAGCTTGTCTTCTCTGTCTCTGTAAAAGAATTCTCTGATATGCTGTCTCCTTCTGTGTTGACAATATCCAATACTGTTTGACCCTTTGTAGAGAAATTTTAATCAAGAAACATGGCTTCTCTGGCAAGGGATTACATCCAAAATGTGATCCAGCTGGAATGTAGACACTCCGTTTGTACACACCTTTCATCTCAAACAATGGTGTCTAACTGAGGGGCAAACAAAGTGACAAATCAGAGAAAGACTTGACAGAATGAGTCAGGGGTAGGATATACCCACTCTTACCAGAACAGGCAGGAAAGAGAGTCTATATAAACAACAGTGGGAAAGACCAATTTGGGTTCTATTCAATTCAGTTGTGCTTAGTTCAGTCTAGAGCAGTTTAGTTTGAGGCAGTTCAGTTGTCTGGTTGTATGCAGTTCAGTTCCCTGCAGGTCTGAGCAGTTCAGTTCCTGGAGTTCAGAGGTAGCTTTTACAAGCAGAACAATCCAGTTAAAAGCCAAGGGAAGCCATTTTGAATCAGTCTGCTGAGTTTGAGGCAAAAGAGTTGAGTTGATCCAGCATCAAAGTTCAGAAAGCGCCAGAAAGGGTGAGTTTATTGAGTAGTCTCAGAGGCTGAAACAGTCTAGGCATACATTAGCAGACACAGGCTAGAAGCTAAAGCCTTCAAGGTCTGGGTCTATAGAAGATTAGACTGTATTGAGGCTAGAAGCTTCTATGCCTATGCCTAGGAATAATTAGACATGCTCTGGGCTCAGCCCATGCCATGTATTCATAAAGTGTAATTATGGCTCTCATCTCATTTCTTCATCTGAGGAAGTAAAAGCAACATGGACAACCCTTGGGTAAAATTTCTTTTTCTTTCATTGGCATGTATATCCAGCTTTTCTCTTCTACAAGTGCTGTGAGCCCAAGGTGATAAAACTATTATAAGCTTTAGCATAAGAACACATTCTATTCACTCATGTAGCAATGGTCATTTCCACACATTGCTCACTTGGGTACTTAGCAAAAATCAGCATACAGTGATTTATTTGAATCTTGCATTTCCTTTATACTTATAAAAATGTTCTTGATATTCATTTATATATTAACTTTTGTTTAAGCTTGATTAAGATATATAGCTATTTTTTCCTAATTGTAAGAAATTGATTTGAATACTTTCAAGATTAAAATATTTTACATCCAAATACATTATAATAAAAGGTTGATGTTTACTCTCTTGAGTTTTTCTGAAGATATTAATACTTCACAGCAAAATGATCCAGACCAGGGTCAAAAGATACTTTGACCAATATTTATCTTTTTCTGTACCCTACCCTAGCTAGAAATGACAGTGTTTGAAGCTTCAGTATATAAATAATAAAGGTTAATTGAAATGGAGACTCTGAAATGAAAGTTTCTAGAAGTGTCAGGTGATACATACTCATCCCATGTTTTGCTGGTACAGACTCAAGTGGTGAGGCTGACTCATGAGGTGTTTTGCTGAGGCAAGACCCATGGGTGGACACATGGTGCTTGGAGAGAGAATAAATAGTATTCAACTGACAATGACTGTGAACTTACATAGCTAATTTTTCAATACTTCATTGGTCTTGCTTCATCTTCACTGATATTACCCTCATTGAGAGGGGTGTGACAGAGAACTCCTGGTTTCCTGACTGGACCTGGTCTCTCCTACTGACTCATGCTGATTTGGTGAGTGACTGGAAGTTTCTGCTAGATTGGGTCACTATTGTTGGTCTGTTTTTTGTATCCTGACACTACAGAACTGGACTGCTGGAATCCTGACAGAGATTGGAATTGCCCCAAGGAACTACTTCTAAAGAAGTCTATGTCCTCTTGCACTATTTACTGTCTTGTCTCCTCTACCATTGGACTATGGACTAGAATTGGGATAATGAAGTATTTGAAAACCCTTATTCAAAGTAGAGTTTAAAAAATTTAAGCTAGATGATTCCATGGTATAGCTACAATGAGCACATCATCTGTTATAGGGTAAGACTTTGTGGTGATTTAGCTATTGTGGGATCACCCAGATTCCTATAAGCATGTACATTGTGCTTGGTAAACAAGCTTTATATACTCAATGATTGTTCATGTTGTACTTCTGAGGTTCAGACATTCATCTGTGCCCTTGCTAGGATGAGTGAGCATTTGTTCATGTCTCTTTAAGACAAGTTAAGGAAACAAACAGGGGTCAGAGAAATTAACAAGGTTGACCTGAAATCCATTTTGTACAACCCAATGGGAGGATGGAATTGAGTTTAGAAATATTTTACAGATTACTTATCTCTTAAGTTGGGTTTTATTGCTGTAAAGACTCCATGAGCAAGGCAACTTATATAGGAGGCCACATTTAAGTGGAGCTGGCTTACAGTTACAGGGGTTCAATCCATTATCATCATGTGAGGAATCATGACAGTATCCAGGCAAACAAGGTGCTGGAAATGGAGTTGAGAGTTCTGCATCTTGATCTGAATGAAGGCAAGAGAAACTGTTTTCTAGGCTGCTAGGATGGGGGTCTCAAATTCCACTCCTATAGTAGCACACTTACTCCAACAAAGATATACCTAATCTAACATGTACATTTCTCCTAATAGTACCATTTCCTGGGCACTATTCAAACCTCTTCAAGCCTATTCAAACCACCTCACTTTCCAATATTACATACATTACCACACACACACACACACACACACACACACGCACACACACACACAGGAGAACTGAATGAATTCATTTTGAGAAACTGAAAGTAGATTAGAACATATGTGAAACAATCTTACATGTTTCAGCAGCACATTTTAAAGAATGAAATTGCAGTTGAGAAAAACAGAACCAAGCAAAGAATGATCATTCCCACCACTTTTCTATCCCTTCAGAAATATTTTATAATTGAACTTCAAAATAAAATAATTAAAAATCTCCTTAAATTAATTTAAGTCTTCTTTATTGAAGATTTAATTTGTAAAAGTGAGAAAGTATAATTTTATCACTATCATTAGGTGAAGGCAGGCCACAGTCACAATCTTACCTGATAAAAAGTCATATTGTAGTTTGTTGTGCAAGTGGTTCTGACTTATAGAGTGTAAACTCTGTACAGTAGCTTTTGTGCTCTTTATATGTTGTGATAAGGCTTTATACTTCTTATTTCTTCTTGTTGTGTGAAACAATGGTATTTAAAGACTAAATTTTCCAACACATTTTATTTTCCAATTAGGTTTGACTCATGTTTAAGGAATAAGGATGGTTTTGCACATGGATGGACATGGGACAATACACAATGACACCCATGGACCATAGACTTATACATGGCTTACTCATGGGAATAAAAAGGGTGCCATCCTATAAGTACATGGTGACTTTCATCTATAAGTTCACCAGAGAATATTAAAGTCAATCTGAATTCAGGATCAAGATATTATTAGAAACATCAGACTGAGGACAGGGAGGAAATCACTTACCTAGACCCAATAAAAATGTAGACAACTAACATTGGAATAGTGATGGCATCCACTAACACATCATTTGACCACCAGATGTGGCATGTGTGTATGCATGCATGTGTGTGTGTGTGTGTGTGTGTGTTTGTACGCATGTGCGTGTGCATGTGCCTGTGCATGTGTGTGTGTGTGTGTGTCTATATTTAGGACTGACAAGCATTGAACTCTCATGTCACATGGTTCTCTGTTAACATGCTGTTTTTAATTGTAAGCTGCCCATCTTCTTTGTCATTTGTCTGGATATAAAATTCATTTATTTGCCTATTTATTTGTTCGGACCCATTATGTTTCTCTTAACAGCTGTTTTTACCTCTGCAGCTATACAATACTTTGTAGCTCCAATCTTACATGTATTACCCTCAAGTGGTCATACTCAGAACAGCAGCACCTTTTCCATCCTTGTAAGTCTATCATTACTCTTATATTTAAAATAACCATATTGTGTTTTTCTACATATGTGATCCTTCTCAATACTCAATTTCTTTTAGAAGGTTTGATGACCTGCTTTATATCCCAGTGATAGATTTGCATATAGTGAGATGATAATTCAGGTGTCCATTGTTCCACTGCAAGTGACAATGCTGCCAGATGTACTTTGTATGGTAAAAACCTGTTCCTCAACTATGTTCACAGAAGCTTTATCTGTAACTAATGGAAATTGAAAAAAAAAAAAAAAACATTTCCTCTTTAATCAGGTATGCTGTATGCTAAAATACATTATAAATGCATACATACCATATAACATGTATATGAAATATGCATTTATTTATATATATTTGTTTGGTATCTTTCAACATCTTGGAAAAGACATCCATTATTAAGGAGTCAAAATAAATCAAAACTGTATATATACTAAGACAGGCTGATATCAATGCAGCCTTTCCTTTGACAAGACCTGACTGGGATTTTAAAACTGCTGAAGGTAAAGATACATTGGGTTTACCACCAGATTCTGATACTGGGCCTCAAAGAAGCTTGAGATGGCCCATAAATTTCTCTAAGTTGAGCCAGGTGACATAGGGAAAGAAGGAGAGCCCCAGGGAATATTGAGAAAAACTTTATAAATCCTATAGGACCTACACTGCTTTTGACCCAGAAGCCATAAAGCACAAATGAGCTGTGAACCTGGCTTTTGTTTACCAAGCTGCCCCTGACATTCTTTGGAAGCTTCAGTCACTAAATGTCTGCTACCCAAAAGCCAGGCTCTTTTTGCTTTTGAATGGCAAAACTTGGAGAGAGATTTCAAGGGACAACTGACTTGGTCCCACATGTATCAAGTATTCAAAAACCCCTGAATCGGACATGACTTTTAAGACTCTGATAGGAGCATTGGCATTGGCCCTCCTGGAAATTCACAAACCATTCCACTTGTATGTGACAGATAAACGGAAATAGCAAAAAGAGTGCTCCCTGAAACTTTGGAACCATGGAAAAGACCTGTGGATTATTGATCTAAGAAGCTGAACCCAGTGGCCCAAGAATGGCCAGCCTGCATCAACATCATAGCTGCCACTGCCCTATAAATTGACTGACATACCCTAGCTAGATGCAAAAATGTATCTACTTCATGTATGGGAGAAACTTCACCCATAATGAAATCAGGTATGCAGGGGTGCCAGCAATGTACTTGGATTTTGTTATTTGGGCAACTGCTTTGCTGCTGGGAACTTCAGCCCAGAAAGCTGAACTAAAGGCTCTAACCCAGGCTTTAAAACTGGCAAAAGGAGCCATAGCTAATATTTACACTGACAGCAGATGGGATTATTGACTGCTAAAGGAAAATCCATCAAAAATAAGGAAGGAATACTTGCTTTTGGGGGGACATTATGGCTTCCTCTCAAAGTGGCCATAATTTATTACCCTGTGCATCAGAAAGGGACATCAAAAATTGCTTGAGGGAACAGGCTAGCTTATAAAGCCAAAACAGAGGCTGCTGAAGCTTCAACTTCCTTATAGCTTTGCTGCCCTCCTCACTCCCAGCCATCCCTGAATATACTGCTGAAGACAATGGACATCAGGCAAAATGCCAAGGAGTTTAAAGAGAGAGATGGTTGCTGACCACTGAATACTGCATCATTCTACATAAGAAGTTTGGTAATTAACTCATTCATCAGATTCATCACGATTCTCACTGATCACCTAAAATTGAAGAAATTGCTGTGACGAGCAAAGTAAAAAAAAAATATTTGACTTAGGATGCTTGGTTGATCAGGTAATCTCAGACTGTGCTACCTGTCAGGCTATGAACTCCTCAGGCCCCAAACAATGATCCACTCCAGGAACCAGAATCAGCAGTCAATGACCAGGGGCTAATTAGGAAATTGTATATAGGATTAAATCCAGGAATATATGGATATAAGTATTTGCTATTATAAGAATAAAGGTTATTTCTGATGTCTTTTTCTGATGTCTGAGGAGATGAATTATGGCCACTTTGAAAGGAAGCCACGATGCCTCTTATAGATACCTATTCAGAATGGCTAGAAGCCTCTTCTACAAAGGAGGAGATTGACAACGTAGTGGCAAAGAAGTTTCTAGAGGATATTATATTCAAGTATGTATTGCCTACCATGCTTAGGTCTGACAATTGACAAGCATTCATTTCTCAGGTAACTCAATCTCTAGCGCAGATTCTGGGAACCAATTGGAAATTACACTGTGTATACAGACATCAGAGTTCAGGGTAAAAAGAGAGGATTAATAGGCCCCTGGAGGAGGCCTTGACCAAATTAACCCTTGAAACTGGCAGCGACTGGGTGTCTCTCCTCCCTCATGCATTATATAGGGCTAGGAACACCCCTATACTTTAGGTCTCACCCCATTTGAGATCCTATATGGGAGGCTCCCTCCCTTGTTGCCTAACTTCAGTCTAATATCTTAGCTGAATATGACCAATATAAGTATTTAAAATCCTTAGAGGCCCTCCATAAGGTCCAGAAGAAATTCTTACCTGCTATCCACCAGGCTTATAAGTCTACTTCCTCCCCTCACCCCCATTGCTTTGAACCAGGTGGCAAAGTCTGGATTAAGAGACATAATCATAAGGCTCTGGAACCTTGCTGGAGAGGACCTCACACAGTGATCCTGACCACTCCTATGACTGTTAAGGTGCACAGGAACAGGACATGGATACACCACTCCCATGTTAAGCTTGCCAGGAGAGAGAGGATCCAACAGTTGACCTCCCAGTGGAGGGGACTTTCAGGCAAACTGCCACAAGAATCATTGAAGGTCATCCTTCCATGTAGATGCAGAAGCCTGGACAAAAAGCCAGTGTTGACTTACTACTTATGTGTAGAAAAATCTCAATAAAATTAATACTAACCTTAGAAGATGTATGATACTCAGGTATTTGGGAATTTTGTCAATATCTGCTTAGGAAATAAGAATTAAAGCTTTTATGTCATATTTCTCATTTCAGAAGATATAGTCAAAAGAAGAAATGTTTTCCTAGTTTAATATTAGTAAATTGATATTAATGAGTTTACTTGAATACTAAAGAAAATGTTTTAGTTTCCAAGTAAACTAAACATAATATAATAATAATAAACTAAACATAATTTCCATACATAATAAAAATTTTAGTAACTTTGAAAGATACTGATTTATCCAACTGTTTTTATTATTATATTTATACATACACAAACAAACATGCCTTTCTTTCAGTACTATATTGCTAATTATTTCCAACATGGAATGGAAAATATTATATACTTAGGGACATAGTGTCATATAATATACTCAACAAGTACAGATTAATTTGTTTTTGCCTAAAATATCAGTGAACAACTATTTATACAACATTTACAATAATTTATATATTGTTTCTATGAAAACACTATTGCTTTTATGTAAATTGCCTGATCACCAGTATATTTTTGTATGGAAGATGTTATAGATCCAATGTCCAATATACACATGCATGGTTACACATATGCTACACATACATGATTATAAGCATATTTAGAAATGTATACATATGTCATAACTATGTAAGTATATAATATATATTTATACATACTAAGATAAAATTGTAATCTTTGTTTTTGTTATTATATTACAAACATATTTATTCACTAATGTTGATATAGATGTGTAAATTATATCTGCCAATAAAGGCTAATACCTAAATTATTTTCATTGACAAAACCTTCAACATTCATTAATATGATACTGCATATATGTATGTCTCTGTAATCTTAGGTAACAGTCTGGGAATTTAAATCATATTAAACTGAGACTTTTGGTTCAATATTGCTGTCTAAGTCAAACACAATTTAACAGAAAAAGTAAAATATCCTGTATTAATTTTTGTTTCTGGGATTGTTGCTTATATTAAAAATCACCCTACACATTCTGCATATATAATCTATACATAGAAACATATATAATCACACACACAAGCACAAGTACATGCCTACATACACATACAAGGTTATTTTCAGAGGAGCTAAATTGCATTGCTCTTTTGAAGTACACTTCAAAAGGTTTGTTGTCTATGTAATGCCACTATCCAAAAGACTACTTATAAAATAATTGTAAATTCATACTATGCATCAGATTGTATGCACAAATATAAAGAAGGTGGAACCTTAACACAGAAATTGCTTTCAAAGTCACAACCTTGCTGTCACTGTGTGAACTGCTGCTGACTTTGCTTAATATTCTCTGAAACTTAATTCCCACAGGACCTGTTCAGGGCTTGCAAATACATTGCTTAGTTTAGCTTGAGAGTGCATTCTAACTTGTGTCAAAAAGGATTTCTGAAGCCCTTTTTGGCAAAACATTATTTTTTAAAATTCCACCTAGGCTATTATTTTTTCTTTATGTACTTTACTTTGTGCTTTATTTATTCTTAAACAAAGGCAAGCAATAAATGCAGGATAAATGGAAACTATCATAACAGACATAAATGATAAGGTATAGACTCTTTGAAATTAATAATAAGTTATAGTAAAATTAAAAATGTGACATATATTACTTGTTCATGCCTTAAACAACAATAAATTTAGAATTAGTTCAAGTAATCTATTAATTTTTATTTAAAGCTCTGTATTTGCAATTACAAAGTTGTATAATTTTTTTCAGATGAAAACCTAAGCTTTCACAGACATGGAAATACATAATATAATCATGAATTATGAAAGTTGTATAAGTAAATATAATTTATATATTTACCTTTATTGGCAGCTGTTTCAAAAAGACAACATTGCCAATCTATATCAACAATGAAACTAGAAGCAAACTTAATGGAATATTAACCCACTAAAAGAAAGCAAGATGAGTTTTACATTGTCCTGAAAAATATGCTTGAAATACATGAATAAGACTATGCTCTTGGATATTAGTTGAGTATTTTTAATAATTTAATTGAAAACATGAGGTTCCAAGGTAGTGAATCAGATAGTTCAGTTATTGTCTCTTCCCATACAAGAAATAATCAGTTATCTACATATAAATCAACATTTGTGGTATTTAGGAAGACAGATGAGAGTCCATAATACGAGGTTTTTATGTAACAATATGATTTTCATGTACACACACCCACACACACACACACACACACACACACACAAGTCATGATGCTTAGGGTAGGCAGATGGATTCAATAAGTAACAGAAATGTGAAGATATAAATATATTTTATTGTAAACTTATATGAAATTCTCAAGAATTCAAGAAATTAAAATGTAAAAAAAAGCTGCATATGCATTTATGTCCCCAGTATCTTTCCCCAAGTCATCCTGTATAGCCTTATTGCTTTCACGTTCAGAGAGTCACTAAATGACTGCCTACAAAACTGATCACCCAACAATATGAAACTATATCCTAACTTCAGGAAGTAAAGATCTGTGAGCTACCCTTGCATCCCTGTTGAAACATCATGCTGAGACCAACACAATGAAAACCACGACCAAACAGAAACCAAAGGTTTCTTTACCAAAGACAGTTCAGATGAAGTTTGAGATCTGGTCTGATTTTATGGAAAAACCTATCCTTTGGTGACATAGGCTCCAGTTTTGAATTGTCCCATTGAAATTTGAGAGGTGGCCTATAGCAAAATCATTTAATCATTAGATTTGAACACATCCATGCTTAAATAAAACCCAGGTGCTGGCTAGTTAAGTGCCAATTGTATGCCAATGTTTAAATGACTGCTTCTATATTTATTTAAACCTTGGTGGCATTTCATGGTGCAAGTATTCATTGTTAGATGGTTGGGCAGTAAGTAGAAATCTTTATCTTTGTCCTCTGTGACATGTTAATAAAACCTGAAAATGGAACAATTTATAAACATTCTCATTTCTAGGACACAGTCAATTAGTGGAGTACACTACGGCTTACGTGTCAGTAGAGAAACATGACTCCAGTATATCAGTATGCTATGCTACAAGTCACCACCTTAGCTAACCACAGAGGTTTGTGCATGAGTCCTCCTAAATAAAGAATATATCAAAGATATACAGTTGAAATTACCTCATTATTTTGTTCAACTTGAGAGATCTCTGTTCATGGCATGACAAACTTTTGGCATTTAAGCTCAGTTACAGCATAGGTCACTGTGACTGAAACCTCTAGGATGATTTTATCTAATAGGAGGTAGACTCATATGACTATAAAATGCTGCACATAAATGTGACTTTTGGTCCAAACCTACATTCACAGTGAGACTGAGAGAAAAAGCTAATCTTATACATCCTATTACACACACACACACACACACACACACACACACACACACACAAACACACACACCATAGAGACAATGTATCATACTAAATTTCAAATCAACATGTACTGGGATTACTCTCTAGTAAACAAACAATTAATACAACTAAAACATTATAAATTCTGGACATAGACCACCATGTCAGAAATGGAACACTGCTTAGAACTTCTGGATAGTTAGGTACAAAATAATCATGTCATGAAGACAAAAATACATTTGTAACTCTATAATGTGTAAGTGATATTGCATACCAATAAAATTAAAGAGCTTTCAGCAAACATGGGATAATTGCAAAAGAACATCTGCGTAGGCAAGCAAGCCAATGTCCATACTCCCAGCTTCTCATAATCTTATTGGAGTGCACCTTATGAGTCCAAGAATACAAACCAGCTTGGGCAACACAGTGGGAGACTCTGTCATTAAATAAAAATTAAAGACAAAAATTTCAATAAAACATACTGCAAAATGTATACCAAGAATAACTGCAGCAAAAACACCAATAGCAAACAAAACAACAAAAAACATACTCCAAAACAAAACAATGTACAGAAATAGCCACTATGAATCAACTGTTGAATTAACTTAAAACAACTTTAAAAAAAACCTAATAATCATCAAAATCTAAAAAACTATTAAGTACATAAATGCTAATTATAGAAAATAAAAACAACTTTAAAAATTCTAATAGAAGTCTTTAAGTTGTCATCCATATACCTAACATTTATACTGCCTCCTTTAAGTACCAAAGAACATCATGAAAGAGTAATGAATAAAGTATGAGCCAGCCGATATAACAGTTGCAAATACTGTTTCCTGGGCATGGCCAATGGGATCCTATAGGAAATACCATTATTTGCAATGAGATAATACAGGATGAATCCTGTGGTTAATTATAGATGTGGATAGACTGTCAAATTCCATGATAAATTCTGGGATACTTATGTATTCTGAATAACAGTCTATAACTCTTTTCACTTTATAGCCAAAAGTTAGTCCAGTAGCTGACACCTGTAGCTACATGGTAGAACTTGGTTAAACTTTACTGGTCACATAAAAACAACAAAAAACCAAACAACAAGTAATACTGAACAAACAAAACAAAACAAAAACAACACAGAAAGACTTACATGGTGTGAAGAAATGGACTTAAAGAAAGTAGGAGTAAAGAAAGGGGTAGGAGGGATATAATATAACTTATAAAATTAACAGAATATATATATATATATATATATATATATATATGAAATAGTCAAAATTAATAAAAGTTATAATAAATTTCCTTTAGCTAAAAATAATGCACGATGAGAAACTAAAATGTGTTAGAAGCTATCAATAGCTAAATAGGCATAACAGAAGAATGAATTGAGGATCCCAGGCTAGTTGAACATGGAAAAAAAGAATTAGAAGAATTTTGGGAAATGGTAAAGGTATATACATACTATTTGGTTTTAAAAAATACTTGAAAATATCAAAGGGATAGAAACCTTTGTCTAATAAATAATAACAAAGTTTTCAACCTGCAGAAGACAGCAATATCTAAAACAGCTCTGTGAGAAAACACAAGTCACACATAATTTCTCTGAGTTTACTTGAAACAACTCCTAAACAGATATACAGTCAGTAAATATTCATTTTCATTTTCTAGGATTCCAGATTCCAGCTCAGAAGGAAAAAAATGGGTACTCCTCTGTAAGCTTCATTACATTTTGCTAGCTTACATAGTGCTATGCATAGTAATTGAGAAATAAAGTAATCATCATTCTTATCCTACTGTGAACTCTGTGAGCTACAACATTGTCTGACCTGGCAAGACATGACTGCCATCCAGTAGTGGCAGGATTGCCATGGAAGTATCAATTTGTTTTCTGATTGGATTTAAGACACACTTTACAAGTGTAAATTCATGCCTGACACATTTATATTGGTCAAAATCTAACTAGAGAGGTTATATGTCCTAGAGGAGAGTCTATGGCCATTTTTCTGTTAAATGAATATACTATTAAATAGACTCTTAATGATTCAGAGATATACCCACAGATGAGCAAATCTTCTAACCCTTATCAAGCAACAGCAGATGGCACCTAACAAAGAATTCACAACTGGCTAAGATGCAGAGACTAAGAGAACTCAGAATGCTTACTCTTCAAATATAAATTTATATCATACCCTTGTGGCTAAGTCTCAGGGAATACTAGGAGAGAGAGAGGGTTTGGAGAACAAGTGAGATGAGGTGAAAAGAGTATTTTCTGGACATAGCATAGGAGGTACACATATGGACACACAGAGGTTGTGATAGTATGGACAGGACTTCCATAATCTCAAGCAAGGAAAAATTCCCTGTACGGAGAAGGATGGTAGCCAGGATGTCTTATTGGAGAGCCAAGAAAATGGACAGTACTTGGCTTTAAGATTTGGCCCCTGTTTGGTCGACCACAATGGAGTGGCTGGCCACACTCAGGTTGATTGTCACACATTTACATATACTTGGGTAAATGGCTAACATGATTTATATTTTATGGATTTGAGAAAGAAAGAGAGAAAAATAGGAAAGAAAGTTAGAGTATAGTTAAAAGGGAGATTTGAGGGGATGTGAGAAAGGTCATGGTTATGATCAAAACTCATGGCAAATATATTCTCAAATAAATAATTAAAAATGAAAACAATCTAAAGAATGATTCAAATGTGAAGGATAAAATTCCCAAGGCTATAACAGACATACTAACACATAACATGTGACTCCCAATATGACATACAGCCAACTTTTCAGCATGAACTTACAGGCTCACTAAGAGTATAATTATATTTCTGCAGTATCAATAGAAAAGAACAAAACCAAAACAGTTGATTAAGATTATTCTACCTAAAAAAAAAGATACCAAATACAATGGAGAGAGAAAAGCATTCACAAAAATATAAAAGCTAAGAGGATATAGCTTCACCAAACTTCCTCCACAGGGAATCCTAAAAGCAAAGACATTGAGATAATAGTCACTGATAAGTAGGAAGAAAAAATATAATAATAAGCTTGACTGATAAAATAACATGTCTTAGTGTCAAACATCAATATTCTCTCATTCCAGACCCAAGAAGGTCATTGCTTAGCTTTTTACTAGGAAGAGATAACAGACTCTTTAAAAGGTTGAGATTAATGTGTTACTTTGACTCTTCTTTTGGTTACAGTGGGTGTGTAGTGAAAGGAGCATGCTTTCGTCTCAGTTTTGCTTCCTTATCATGAGTCTGTTATCCAGTCTGTGTGTCTTGGCAAACTGCTCCAGGCCAAGCCTTCATCCCAATGATATCAAATTACACTTTTCAAAAATGTAAGACAAAATATAAATGCTCATTTTTATACTTTGATTATCCTATTAGTTGCTATTATAATGGGATGATAATGTGTGAAATTTGAAAAAAAGTAGAATTCTGTGGCTTTTACATGTACAAAGAGTTTGTACTAGCAATGATTCATGTTACATCATGACAGGAAGAAACAAATAAGAGAGTGTGTCTATATGCTTAATGTTTGGTGCAGGCTGTCTAAAGATGATGGATTACTTTCCCTGAATGCAATGGAAAGAGCATTCAGCTTCCAAGCAGTCACAGAATTTGACTACTGCTGATGGTTTCAGGCATATTCAGAACAGTCGATAGCAAAATATCACATTGGAAACACTCAAAACTTTCATATATTGATAAAATGGAGCAATTTTTTAAGAAAAATAATGAGAGGGAAGGTCTATGAATATTATCAATAATGAAAAATAGCTCAATATATTGCCTTAGGAAAAACAAAAGCCACCTGGAGCAATTATCATCAGTATCTAGTTTTCAGAGTCTCAACTGTGTAGAGTTAAAATTGGCTTCACAACATTTCTAGTAGTATATGAGAAGAGAGCCTCAGGCTACACTCTTCCTTCACAAAATTGCTTAAGAAATTGTTCCTAATGTGTTACTAAGCTGCCACTGTGACCCAATCAAGAAAAAAATGGAGTGGTGAGAATATAAGAATCCCTCCTGAGAGAACCTGAAGGAGAACATGAAACTTCTCCAAGAAGAGTGTTTTTTTTTTTTTTTTTTTTTTTCTTGGCTTACATCTAACAAGGTTGAAAGGGCTAGACTACCCATGATCTTGGGAGACTTCCAGATATGGAGATAGGATTTTGTATACCTGATTCAGTTCTGGTGTTGATTCTGTATCTCTTACCTGTGGTTCAGGTATTCCCTTTTGAGCAAGTAATTTTATGTATTAAAGGATTGCTGCTCATCTCAGTGCTACTGATTAAGGCTAAAATCTGTGGATATGCTGGGCTTCTTGCTGAAGACGGGGTCCCAGGGATCAGCCTGTGAAGAGGAATGTGGGGTGCTGGTGTATTATTTGCTCCTTCATTTCTCTAGAGCAAGTTGAGTTGGCTTTGTTCTTCTATCAAGTTTCCAAGAGAATGTGCTGTCTATTAATTAGCCAATTATTTTTATAGTAAAATAAATATTGAGCTGTAGTATCTAAAGTTTTAGGCCATAGTAAGCCTCTTTTGTTTATATTATGATCATTTCATTTCTTATAAAATATGTAGAAGAACTCAGTTTTATATAGAAAATCACAATGTTGTGAGCTGGAGAAAAAGAAAAATCAATGATGTGAGGTTCCAGAAACTATGTAAACATGGGACATGGTAGCCTGAACTGTAACTTTTGTGCTATGCAATGATTGAGCAGAGATAGTGAGATTCATGGGAAACTCTGACAGACCAATCCAGAAAAATGAAGAAATGCATGTTTTCTGAGAGGTCCCATCTCTAGAAATAATGTGGAGAATGATAAAAAGATCCAGTGTGTACTTGTGACCTCTGTATCTCCACACATGGAAGAATGCACTTGAACAGACATGTGAGCACATACAAGTTCATACACAAATACACAATGCAAACAAACAGAGAGACCATAAAAAATTTAGAATACTCTAATATTACAAATATGGTGTATAATGCAAATGGTATCTTTATAAGTGAACTAAAATCAAAACAGTTAAAATAATAATTGTTACTACATTATAAAAATAATCATGTTATTAAAACTGGATTTTTAAAACCTCAAAATGTGAATAAAATCATTAAATACTGAATATTTTCTACTTTAAATAAATTATTTATGCTCCTTAAGCTTCACTTCAAAATAAATACCAAATTTGTTGAGATAATTACACAACAATCTTATTGCCCTTAAAGCAAATATAGAAATGTTACATTTTACAGTGCCAGAAAAAAAACAGAATGGTCAATACAATATACTCATAAGACAAATTTTCTATTATATAAAATTCCATTATTAATCTTATGTATGTTAAATATATATATATATATATATATATATATATATATATATATATATATATGATACATCAATGCATTCATGATAATACTGTATATACAGTAGGGTTTCTGTTACTTTTGTCACTGATTTTATAACTGTAGTGATCAAGTGTCAATGAGGTTCACAATTAATATTTTACTGGATACTGTACTTCCTATTGAATTTTGTCAAAGTAAGTTTGATTAAGATATATAGGCATCAAAGTGGGTAATACATATGATTTTTATATAATATGTGAAGTTTGAAGAAAGCTCAGAGAAATTTTTCCTGAATATTTAAAATAATTGCACCCTTTCTTTCTTCCATATCCTTTCTCCAAACTCTACCAAGCATCTACCCTATTCTCTTTCAATTTTATGGCTGTTCTACATTAATTTCTGTTACATCTGTATGTGTGGATTTATACTGGTTGGTTTTGTAACTCAACCTGGCATAGCTAGAGTCTTCAGAGCAAAGAGCCTCAGTTGAAAAAAATGCCTTCTTGAGATCCACCTATAAGGCATTTTTTTTTTTCAATTAGTGATCAGTGGGTGAGGGTTCCAGCCCATTATGATTGTCGACAACCGTGAACAGGCAGCCTGAGTTCTATAAGAAAGTAGGTAGAGTAATCCATGGAAAGCAAAGCATTAATCAGCACTCTTTCATGACTTTTGCATCAGCTCCTGTCTCCTGCTTCCAGACCTCCTAGAGTACCTGTCCTAACTTTTTCCAATGATGAGCTATAATACAGAAGTATAAGCCAAATAAACACTTTCCTCCCCAACTTGCTCTTTGGTCATGGTATTTCATTGCAGCAATAGAAAACTGAAGACAAATTGGTACCAGGTGTGTTGTATTGTGACAGACATGACTATTTTTTGTGAAGACTGTGAATGAACATTGGAATTTTGGGCTAGAAAAGGCATTGAGTGTTAAGCACTCAGTGGGGTGTTCTGTAGGAGATTGGAATGTAAGAATGTTGAACAGTGCAGATGATGGAGGCCTGGCTCAGGAATTTTGAAAGGGAAATTAAAGAAGATATCAGAGACATTTGCTCTTTTCTTTATGGTACTGTGTTTCTGGTTCATGTCTGAATAATCACCTATGGTTGACAAGATAATAGAACTTCTGAAGTTATACCTTTAGGATGCTAGGGCAATTGATGCCCCTTAGCAGTAGCTAAGAAATTAGTGGTAATTAAGAAGAGACCAGAATCACTTAGATAAAATCTTCTGGAAAGTATTTCTTGAGAACACAGAGATATTATTCCAGAGGCAGACAAGTTTGTACCTCATCCTGTTAGCCAGATTGGTATCATTTAAGAGTCACCTATGTGGTACTAACTTTGATTACATGAACAAGATCCCTGGAGGGGAGTTGACCCTTGGCACTGCGAAAGGCCAGATGAGGCCATGGGTGGAGGTATAGTCTCAGTTGCAGTTGGAGGCCAAGGACTGAAGAAGTCATGCAAAAATTTAGATTTGGCAGCTTAAAGAGAACCAATGAATGGCTATTGGTGAAAATAAAGTCCACTTTCAAAAAGGAATCCCCGCAGTTTGATCTATGCCAACATGATGGGGTGATCTCTAGGAACAACAGCAGAAATGAGGTAGAAGACAAGTTGTGTGTGCCACAAAGATCAGAGATGGAAAAGTTACCCATCTTTAAGAGGAGCCCAGAAGATCTTGAGTAGATCCCAGACAATGGCCAATAGTAGTTTGATTTTTAACTTGATTGACACTATGCCCCCAAGTGTATCCTACTTTTAGAAAGTATTTTCGTAGAGCCCACAATTGAGAAACATTGAACATTAGAAGTCTTTGGATTTTAAAATGATTGGATATTTTAAAGGAAATAAAATTTTAATGATTTTGAATTTGTAATGACAGTGGGACATTTGTGTTTATTTCAAATTTTATTATTTATTTATATTCCAGTCATTGCTCCCTTAATCCACCCTCCCACAGTTCCTCACCCCACTCCTCCTCCCCCTTGCCTCCAACTGTAAGCAAAATAAAACCTTTCTTCTCTAACTTGCTTTTTGATTATAGTATTTCATCACAGCAACAGAAACCCTATGACAATATTCATATACATTGCTAGGTACAACCTGCTTGAAAACAAATAAATATAATCTGTATATTACAAGTATCATTTCAAGACTGATCATTCAGTATTGGGTAACCTATTGGTATAACTCTTGTCTGGAGAAGACTATTTCTTCCACCTTCAGCATTCCTGTGGTTCTTTATAAATGATTCAGTTTCTGTGGTCTTATAATCATCCTCTTTGACATTCTTTTGTTGCTGTCTTTCTCCTGAGTAAGACTTTGTGGGTCTAGTTTTTTTGGTATGTCTAAGAGACATTCTACTGGGAAATTCCCTGATCTGCCAGCTCTTAGAATCATTCTGCCTCTTCTTCCACAATGTGTCCAGAGCCTCGGGTAAAGGATTTATCATGCAACATCATTCATTGAGACTGGACTCTGAAATTTGATGGGCTACAGTTTTCTGTAATTATTTTTGTTTCGAAGAGAAGGTTCCTAATTTGAGAGTGAAGACTACACTTGTATATAGATATAAGGTCAACAATTTATAGTACTTTTAGGAATTATGTTGGTTTAATAAGCTTGTAGTTATAAGTACTCCTCCAAGATGTATTACTTTAATCACCATGGCTATGTTTCCAGTATCATGCAAGATTTTCCTGTTTCTGAGTGACTATTATGACCTTGGTAACCACAAGATGTATGTCTCACTACTGCATGATTATAGTTAACTTGTCTTTTGGAACATTGTTGGGGAATAAATAAAGGAAGGGAAGTGCATGGAGAGTGCTAGGCTAGATCCTGGAGAAAGATGTAAGTCTGACTTCAGTTTTTAAAGTGAGCATAACTTATTTCATATATGTTAGCTTATTCTCCTTTCTTCATGAATTTTTAATTTGCTATCACTTCAAAACAGCTTGTCCTAATCAAAAGTTAAATTTTCATGTCCCTCAGTTAACACATAGTAAAAGTCTATAGGAAATTACCTGGCGGAGGGGAGGAGGAAGAAGGGGAGAAGGAGACAGAGAGAGAGAAAGTCAGAGAGACAGACAGAACACCAACATCATAAATCTAGAATACAATCTTGAGTTTAGAGAACATGCCCAATTATTGATCTAGTTGATAGTTAGAGGATAGAGGTCACATTCAATGCCGAACAGCCTTTGGAGGTCACAGGTCCAGTCCTTGCTCTTTCAACCTCAGGTAAGAAGCCATCAGGAAAAATGTCTCCAAGTATCAAAGCTATCTAGCAGGCATCCAAAAAAAATCCATCCAAACTCTATATACTGTTCACTATTCTCACCACCATTTGAAACTTTAAGATATCACAATTCACAAATAAAAGTTTGAAAACAATTACATGTATTCTAAGTACTCTACCTAATTCATAGAAAGAATAAATTAATGAATGATGAAGGTAATTTTTTTTTTCGAGACAGGGTTTCTCTGTGTAGCTCTGACTGTCCTGGAACTCACTCTGTAGACCAGGCTGGCCTCGAACTCAGAAATCCACCTGCCTCTGCCTCCCAAGTGCTGGGATCAAAGGCGTGCGCCACCACTGCCCTGCTGATGAAGGTAATTTAAAAATAAGATAAAGTCAAAATATTCCTAGAATTGGGTGAAAATGAGAACACAAGAACTCCCAGGAGCAATACTGATACCTAGTGGTTGTTAGGAAAGAGGGTATCCATTTGTTCAGTTGCTTTTAATCTAATAATTACCTTCCATTCATGTTCAGAGTTTTTTTCATTGCATTTGGTTATACATAAAAAGAAGATATAAAAGTAGAACCTGGGCTTATTGAGAGGAAATTTACCAACAGTGGAGTGATTGGGATATTAAGATATGGAAACAAATAAAAACAATTAAATCATGTATCTATGAAATAGCCACATACTGAAAAAATTGTAGAAAAACAGTTGCAGTATGTCTGTTCCAAGACATTATATTTAATTAGTTGTTTCGAACACTGTTTGAAACAGTCTTGAGTTTAGAGAATATACCCAAACATTGACTCCAACTCTAGTTTTCATTTAGAGGTCAGAGGGCACATGGATTGATATTGTAAATAAGCAGCAAAAAAAAAAATGAAATAAGAGTTAACAGTTATGTTTTGCTTACAAGAACACTTTATTTCTAAGAGAAAAATAGACTCAAATTAATGGTATAATCCTGTTCCATGAACGGGAATCCAAATATAGTGAAAGCAGCTGTATATAAAAACAAAAGAAAAATAAAAGCAACTCAAAGATAAGGGTAGTCATTATAAAGTGATTAGATTTTCAGTGATAATACTATCCCATAAAGCAGCTTAAACAAAAAAGAATATATGTACTTTTTTAACCAAAATACTGTTCTACCCAACACAAAATTAATCAGATAATGGGAAATATAATACAACATGCCAAAAGTATATCATAAAATATTAATCTCAATAGAGGTGTACACATTTTTTGATAACATTTAATATTTTTTTTCCTAAATTAAAAAACGAGATACAAAGCACTACAACTAAACAAAATAGGACAGAAAGAATGTACCATAAATCACTGTTTATATTTCTTTACAATTGAGAATAGTCTCCTATTTGCTGTATTATTATTGTCAAGTCTAAGAAATATAAATGTTGTACATGTACTTAAAGATGAATATAGAAAATGTATTACATGTATAAGATGCGTGTGTGTGTGTTACATTTTATGGGTCATGTATTATAATTTTATGTACATTAATGAATTACAACAAGGTACTTGGAAAATAGCAAATTTATTTACTTCTAAAGTTATGTTCTTTACCTCATTATATATCAATGATAAAGTCTTGATTCTCTTTTCCTCTTGGTCTTGACCTTGCCAAGATAAAGTGTTCATCATTACTATTTAATGAATGTAAATGCCATGTAAGCAATATGCTTAACTACTTTAATGAATGTCAATCTATAATGCACATGGAGGGTCTTGCCTTACTATATCTGGTTGTATTTTGAGTGTTAGATGCCCCCAAAAAATCATAAAATAAAATAAAAAAACTTTTGCTATTGTCTTATTTACTGTTCATTACAATTTACATTTTTCATAAATTCCACCCACCTAGTTTGTCAGTATCTATTTGAGTGATATGATACTATTTTTATTTCTTTCTATGGTTTATGCAGTATACCCGTTGAATAAGAGAAAATTTCTGCCAACAAGGTATATTGAATTCTAGCACAAGTATAATTTCATAAATCAGGTGATAAGGAAAAAGGCACTCAATAGAATTTAAAATTTTTTACATTGTATTATTCATGTTGTCTCAGAAACAAGAGAATAAACATCTTACTGGAATAGATCTCTATTTAAGGATTGAGTTCATTTTAGTACTAATTTCAGTATTAATATTTTTCAATGTTACTATATTTTTGTTTGTTTGTTTAAACTACCACAGAGTTGTTCTGGGTCTCACATCTCAAATACCTATTTAGAGCAAATAATCTAGATTTACATTGTTTTCTCCCTCTTATTTTTCAATTATAACACTAAAGAGTGGGCAACTAAACAACTCAGCAGTGTAAAATGGTAAAATCAGATGTTTTTATGAATGGAAAAAATATCTATAAACTGATTTATTTTAAAAATCACCATAAGCATCACTTGACACTTAAATATATATTAGTTCTCTCCAGAGATTTCATGCTTTATCACCTGAGAAGAAACTCAAAGAATTGTCTGTTTCCAATTGATCTCTTACAGACAATTGTTAGTAACTGAGGGGTAAACTGAACAATCTTTCACTTCATAAGCTTAATCACACTTCTTGTCTACTAGCAATCTTCAGGAAAAAAATGAATAAAGTTAGGTCATATCTGAAAAAGTAGAAATAAACTTAGATAATATTTTGTTCAAATTCCATATCTTAAAATATAGTGTAATCTAGAAAATTGAATCAATGAGTTGTAATTTGAGAAAGTGTGTTTTTTAGATGTTAGACTGCCTTCTTCAGAGTTACTTGATCTAGGAAATAATGTGGCAAACTCATTAATTGGCTCTAAAGTTGAGAACAATTCCTTGCTTTCATCACATACAGGGAGTTATGAATCACTTTTATTTATTTTATGCTCATCATACTTAGGGAACCTCTTCTTAACACCTGCATGAAGCTCACATGTTCCGCGCACCTCCCGAGCCCCTTTTCGCCTACGAAAAAGGACACGAGAGACAATAATCAGGTATCACTACAGACGAGGCTTTACTTCTTGTAACAGCAAAAGCGGAAAAAGTGCCTTTTCCAAGCCTGGGAAAGGCACTGCTATATATACCCTAGAGTGGCGTGTTCACTTCTGATTGGCTGTTCACTCATCACCCCATATTACGCCCCGGGATGGCTTTTGCCTTTTGCAACTGCGCAGTCAGTTGTTTACAAGTGGGAGGACATTATGTCCGCGCCATCTTGGAATGGCGAATCACTGTGGCTTCCAACACTCACACATGAGCTTAGAACAATTACTCATTGCTTTGAATTTCCTCAGTGCAACCCATCCAATAAAGGTCTTTGCATAATATTCCCTTCATGACATTTTATTAGAATATAATTTACTTTACAAAACCATTCCTAAGATTAGAAATTATTCTTTATTGAAAAAATGTTATACCCATTACTCCAACATTTTAATACCCAACCTAGATATATCAATTATCTTTGACTGGCAGAGAACATCTGCCTTCATGCCCCCCCCCCCCCGCTTCTCATCATCTAGCTTCTCTTCTTCTCATCTTCCTCTCATTACTCCTCTTCTTCCTCTCCTTACTCCTACCACCTTAGCTCCTCCTATATATCACCCTTCCTGTTAAAATAAAACTTTCTCTCAAAATACAATTAGAGCATAATTATTCCTAATTGTACCAGTGAGGTACAAGATAGTCCTAATACCCAGTCCATCATTTTGTTGACTAACCAGAACATTTGTCATCTCTCCTAACTAAAAGACATAGTTTTGAACCTGGCTTTTTTCTTGGCTTTAGAATGAATGTCAGCTGAAAACCATCCTCTCCAATCTTTTCTCTCAAAGTAAATAGCCAAAATTGGCTATGAGACTATAAGCCTCCAACCCAATCAGAAATCCAGAATGACCGAGTTAACTAAAATTATGGGAAGCACAAAGCATAGCTTCTAAAACTTAGCCAATTTATGGAGACCACTGAACACCTGGACAGTCCCTATACTACAAAACATCGGAGCATCTGATCTTCAGCCTTCTGGCCCAGGATCATCTGACAGACCTCGTGATGCAAAATTATTAGGGGCTGATTACTCTGTCTTGGGAGATATAATCAATTGACTATTCCTAAAGTGTGTCCTTTTCTGGACAGTAATTTGTCTGTAGATGAAAAGAGGAAATTCTTGTCTAGTGGCTGTCTCATCACAACTGGAGTAACTCCAAAGATGCTCAATTTCTTCTTAGAATCCAATACAGGAAGCTGTCAGGAGCAGACAGGTACCTAATCAAAAATCAAAATTAACATTAATTACAGAAATGTTTATAATGTCAATTCTGTAGACTTCTGATGTTTTGAAAACCAGCTATTCATGTAAGACAATATGGACAGTTGTTTGTTAACTCCTCTCCGCTATTTCTAAATAAAATATAGAAAACATCCTAACAATAAACTCAGAGCCATGAATTTGCTATAGGCCCTTAACTTGCAGGCTAACCTTCTCAAATCAGTTAGAAAAGTTAAAGAAGACCTGGGTGTAAGCCTTGCCTTCCTAAATGTGTTATATAGGCACAATGCCTATGAAAGTAACAATATTAATCTCACTTTTATATCAATAAGAGGCTCATACCAATAAATACCTTAAATTTGAAATCAAAGTAAATTTTGTACCATTTAAGAAATTATAACTTCATTTTAATAACAATCATACATATTTCTACCAATAGGTTATGGCTATGCAATAAATCCTAGCTAATCCTCCCTGTTTTAACAAAACCACTAATTTTCCCTAGAAAGCCCAATATTAACCACCTCGGTCCCCAAGCCCATGGAATAGGGGCACTGACACTTTATTAACTTCTTCAAGCTGATTATGGGCATTGAGATATTAGAAGAGGGGCAGGGGGAAGAGTAAATTGATAAGCCTCTGATGCTGTGTCTTCACTGCATCCAGCTGAAATTCCAGGACATCAGAGGTTCAAGCAGGTCTGCTCAGTTTGCTTGATGAGTAGATACACCAAGGCTATGTATTCTGCAATATACAATTCTCAAAATAAATTTTTAGTATCAAGATAATTTTTTGTTTGAATTCTGGAATCTATTTTTCTGGTGGCCTGCCTCTGTCATGTCTAATCCGTATATTTCTGGGAGTTTCTATGAGGGTATGCTTCCACCATCCACCCATTCTCTCCTCCCTGCTCTTGAATTCCCCAACACTAGGGAATCCAAACTATCAGGCACCAAGGCCCTCCACTTCCACTCATGCCTAACACCTTACACCACCCCCTCCTCCTATTATTATGAGGGTGTGCTTCCACCATCCTGCCATTCTCGCCTCCATGCTCTGGAAATTCCCCAACACTAGAGAATCCAAACTTTTAGGCAACAAGGCCCTCTACTTCCACTGAAGCCTGGCAAGGCCACTCTCAACAACCTATACAGGTGGAGACGTGAGTCCCTCTCTTTTTGTTATCAGGGTGGAGATTTTAGAATGGCTACTCCAGCTTGATTCTTAGGACCATTTGCTTGAAAAATTGTTTTCCAGCCTTTTACTCTAAGGTAGAGTCTGTCTTTGTCCCTGAGGTGGGTTTCCTGTATGCAGAAAAATGCTGGGTCCTGTTTATGTATCCAGTCCATTAGCCTATGTCTTTTAATTGGGGAACTGAGTCCACTGATGTTAAGAGATATTAAGGAACAGTGATTGTTGCTTCCTGTTATTTTTGTTATTAGACATGGAATTATCTTTGTGTGGCTATCTTCTTTTGGATTTGTTGGAAGAGGATTACCTTCTTGCTTTTTCTAGGGTATAATTTCCCTCCTTGTATTGGAGCTTTTCCACTATTATCCTTTGTAATGCTGTGTTTGTGGAAAGATAGTGTGTAAATTTGGTTTTGTCATGGAATATCTTGGTTTCTCTTTATGTGGTTATTAAGAGTTCTGCTGGGTATAGTACCCTGGGCTGGCATTTGTGTTCTCATAGGGTCTGTCTGTATGACATCTGTCCAGCATCTTCTAGCTCTTATAGTATCTGGTGAGCAGTCTGGTGTAATTCTGATAGGTCTGCCTTTATATGTTACTTGGCCTTTTTCCCTTACAGCATTTAATATTCTTTGTTTTGTGCACTTGGTGTTTTGATTATTATGTGACCGGAGGTATTTCTTTTCTGGTCTAGTCTATTTGGCATTCTATAGGCTTCTTGTATGTTTATGGGCAACTCGTTCTTTAGATTAGGGAAGTTTTCTTCTATAATTTTGTTGAAGATATTTACTGGCCCTTTAATTTGGGAATCTTCCCTCTCATATATACCTATTATCCTTAGGTTTGGTCTTCTCACTTTGTCCTGGATTTCCTGGATGTTTTGTGTTAAGAACTTTTTGCATTTTATGTTTTCTTTTACAGTTTTGTCAATATTTTCTATGGTATCTTCTGCACCTGAGATTCTCTTTTCTATCTCTTGTATTCTGTTGGTGATGTTTGCGTTTATGACTCCTGATTTCTTTCCTTGCTTTTCTATCTCCAGCGTAGTCTCCCTTTGTAATTTCTTTATTGTTTCTACTTCCATTTTTTATGTCCTGGATGGTTTTGTTCAATTCCTTCACCTGTTTGTTTGTGTTCTCTTGTAATTCTTTAAGGGATTTTTGTGTTTCCTCTTTAAGGGCTTCTACCTGTTTACCCGTGTTCTCTTCAAATTCTTTGAGAGTGTTATTTAGGCCCTTCTTAAAGTCTTCTATCCTCATCATTAGAAGTGATTTTAAATCTGAATCTGGATTTCCTACTGATATGGGGACTTCAGGACTTTCTTGTGTCAGAGAACTAGGTTCTAATGATGCCAAATACCCTGGGTTTCTGATGCTTTGTGTGCTTGCCTTTCACCATCTTGATCTCCTTAGTGCTACCTGCCCTGTCTCTGACTGGAGCCTGTCTTTCCTTTTATCTTGCTTGTATCAGAACTGTGTGGGGTGAGTGTTACTACTAGAGTTAGGGCTGGGGCACAAAGTCTGCTCAGTGTTCAAGTGCAGACAGGAAGGAACCAGTGCTCCAGGCCAGGAGTGACTTCCTGGGTCCTAGTGGGCCCCAGTTACTTGCTGGTGGGGAGGGTATTGCTGTCTCCTTACCTAAGATACTGCCCAGGTTAGAGCTCCAGGAAGGCCTGCTTTCTCTGGGTTCTGTGAAGTTAAGGGCAGAGCTGCCGCCCAGGATCTGCTCAGTGATCAGGCCCAGACTGGAAGCCACATTCTTTACTAAGGTTTTCCACTGACAGATTCAACAGAGACCATCTTTCTTCTTTCCTAGTGCAGCCTTCCATTTAATAATGGTAGTAGGTTCTTGAAGGTGAGGCAAAGGTAAGGTCATTCTGGTTGAGAATAGCTAAGCCACAAAACCAATAAAATGAAAACAGTTCAGAGCACCCTAGAAGGACATCCTTGATAAAAGCAATCCCTTGAAGACTCCCGAAGTGGCTGTTTAGAGAAGACATCAATTTTATGGGTTGTCTCATGCTGAAGAAAGTAGGTCTCATAGACCTTGACAGTTGCTGAAGACCTCAAGAAGATATGGTTACAAGGATGAGGAAGAAAAGCAATATTATTCATGATGTCTCTTGAAAAACAAATTATGGTGTGCTATGTCTGAAAAGACAGAGGGAGAGAGAGAAATGAGAGATAAATAACATCAAAGAGATTTACATAATTCCATAGGGATATATAGTAATTTTAAGCACATTTAAAAACAAATTAAATATATAAGAATATGTGAATGTGTATATATAAATCGAAATAAAGTTAACAACACTTGGAATTATAATGCTTCTCTCAAGCCCTATATACTATTAAAAAAAAAAAACTTAGACTAACCCATTCTTAATTCAACTAGAATTAAGCCATTTTTCTCCTTGAGCATTTCATTTGATGGAGAAAGATGTCTAGATGAGGCATTGTCTTAACCATTTTTTTTGAATACACTTAAATTATTTTCATATAGATATATGTTTTAGCAAGCTTTTTACAGTAGGAAGTTTCCATTGGAGAAGTCAAATGACTCTTTCATTTAGTTTTGCCTTCTCATAACCCTTTCCTTATTCTTGCTTCTATCCTCTTTTCAATTTACCATATTTATTATGTTGTCTCCCTATGTTTCCATAAGTATATTTTTTCTGTATTTCTTCTTTGTTGGGAGATCTTTCACTTCTCCCAGTCACATATTTAATACCTAATCTCTATGGTTATAAAGATTATATTACAAATATCAAAGGTTTAAAAGCTAACATCCACAAAAAAGAATATAATATTTGCCTTTTGATATCTTTGTTACCTTATTAATGATGATGTTTTTTCTATAGCTCCATTCACTTAGCTGAATTTTTCATAATTTGATTAACAGCTTGAATAATAAATGGAAAAATGTGCCACAGTTTCTGTATCTATCCATCTATTGATGAACATAGGTAATTTCCAAATACTGGCTATTACAAATAGAGCAGTCATGGGAACCAAGAAAACAAGTATCTTTCCTCCATGGTCCCTGCATCAGTTCCTGATGCATATTTGAATTACTTCCTTCATTGCATTTGATGACGAAGTGTTGCATGGAACTGTAAGTGAAATACAGCCCTTTCTTAAAATTGCTTTTGGTCATGATGTTTCATCACAGCATTAGTAACCCTTACTAAGAACAGAGTCATAGGCAGATCCTGAGGTTGATCTGTTTCCAGCTTCTTGGGAAACCTCAACATTGATTTCCATGGTGTCTGTACAAATTTTTACTTCAACAGCCATGAATGTCTTCCTTTCTCCCCACATACTTTTAAGCATGAGTTCTTATTTGTTTTATTGATTCTAGCCATTCTAATTGGTGCGATATTAAAATAACAAAGTAATTTTAATTGTTTCTATCATGCCCATTTTGTTTTCATTCTTCATGTATTTTGTTATTAATTCCACACAATGCTGTTTTCCAATTACTTAGCTTGCCAGCTGCTTTGTTCAAATGTTGATTTACTTTGCCATGCAGAAACTTTTTGTTCCTATGAAAAATTATTTGCTTTTTATAGGTTTTTGTATCATATAATTTGGATAATTTCATATTTCATAATTTATACTATATAATTTGGAATAAATTCCCATTAATTGGGTGTTAGTGATAGCTCATTTGCTGGTGGTGCCCTCTTCACAAGGACTTTACCTGTACCAATGAGTTTCAGATTATTCTCCAGTTTCTCTTCTGTCAGATTCAGGCTATCTGCCATTATGTTGAGGTCCTTGATTCATTTATAGTTCATTTTGGTTCCAGTATTCAGCCCTGTGGTGTCGAGAAAACAGTTTCCTTGGTTTCTGGTATTGTCTATCCCTTTTGGGTCTTACAATCTTTCTGCCTCATCTTCTGCACTCTCTCTGGATCAGGTGAATGCTGAGTTTTGACTGAATCTTTTCATAATTTATAAGATAGTTAAGAAGATGAATGAGTAACTAAGTCAGTCTCAAGAGAGTAATACAAAATTCTAGGCATAGAAAGCATAATTAACAGATAACAGTACCTTAAACAGAGTCGAAGTCATTTGATCAAGTATATGAAGATTGAGAAAATGAAGCAGAGCAACAGGAATGAAACACAAAGTATGAAATATGTACACCAAAATCAAGCTTAATCACTTGCTTTCATTTTAACAAAAAAGAAAACACCAGCAACCAGCATTCTTTTAAAGAACAACTTCATTTTGGTTAGAATATAGAAAGTAAACTACACTTTAAAAACTTACATATTCTTCTTTTTATATACACAAAATGATTTACTAATATAGTCTTGGGTGTTATATAATATACACATGTTTACAGTTTTATCAATATTAAATTTCCCTCCTTGAAATAGTCTAATCAATTGTTTTTAAATACTTTAATTTTTTTATGCTACATGCACAGGCCTTTTCAAACCAACCTTGGAAGTAAAAGACTTGTATATTAAAATATTAGATCACTGAAGAAAGAAATTGAAAATATAAATATCTCCAATGAACATACAACAATGATATTAATATAGTAAAATCATCATACTACCAAATATAATCTACAGATTCAAAACTATTCCTATTAAAATTTTGGCAAAATTCAAAGAAATTGACACAGGACATTTTTCTTCTTTATATGGAAATACACACACATACACACATACAAAAACAAAGAAACAAAAATATAACAGCAAAACAAAGTAGCTAAAAATTCTGAATAATAAAAGAACTGACGAATGTATCACCTTCTCCTCCAACCTCAAGTTGTACTTAATACAAACCTATAGTAATAAAAACAGTAGGTCATAGGCATAAAACTTTCAGTGAAAATAAAGAACCAGCATATTTACTAATATAAAGAAACCTGAATTTTTTTTTTGACAAATAAGCCAGAAATACATTTTGTAAAAAGAAATCATCCTCAACTAATGGTGCTGGTCAAGCTGGATGGTTACTTGTGGAAGAATGTAAATATTGATAAATCTACCAGGCACTTCCTGGAAACACTCTAGCTTTGACCAAGGAACCAGGGAAGAGATTTGCACTGTCCTTCTTGTCCTCCAATACCAACCTTTCAGACTTATTCTCAGATTTCTAGAAGATTACCTGCTATGGCCTCCCCTTCCTATCTATCCCCATTTCATCTATTGTTCGTTAGTGTTATTTGATGTGATTAGTATTAAAATCCATATACTGTTAGAACCTGTTTCTATAAAAATAGAAACTATTAAAAATAATTATTAAAAATAATTTTAAAATTATTAAAAATAAATATTAAAAATAATGAATTCGAGAAATTTTTAGGTAAATGGATGGAACTAGAAAATATCATCCTGAGTGAGGTAACCCAATCACAAAAGAACACACATGGTATTTCCTCACTGATAAGCGGAGATTAGCCCAAAAATCTGAAACAACAAAGATTCAACTACCAGACGACATGAAGCTCATGAAGAAGAAAGAACAAGTGAGGATGCCTAGGTCTTTCTTAGAAGGAGTAACTAAATACCCAAAAGAGCAAATATGGAGACAAAGTGTGGGACAGAATCTGAAGGGGGGGGGTTGTAGGGAGACCATTCCATCTGGGTATTCACTCCATGGGCAGTCACCAAAAATAGTTGCTGATAGGGATGTCAGGATGGGAAAGCTGACAGCAGCCTGATAAGGCTGTCTCCTTAGAGTTCCCCCAGAGTCTGACATACCCAGAGACAGATACTCACAGCTATCCATTAATCTGATCAAAGCAATTGAAGAAAATTGAGATTGTAACCTGACAGAAGTCCCTTCATGTATATTTTGTTAAATTTATCTCAAATCTTAAAAAAAACCCTATGCTTAAAAGTTATGTTTTTTTTTTAAATAAAAAGAAGAAAATGACTCAGATTAAAATAAATTTCAATATGAGTTTCACCAGCAATTCCAGTATGTCTTTTGAAAGCATTTTATGAGTTGGAAAAAAATGTTAAATGAATGAAACAAGAAAGACAATTTTATTTGCCTCTCCCAGTATTTCTCCACACAACACATTCTTATACTCCACAACATAATTTGTGTGAATATGGCAATTGTTCTATGTTAATCACTAAATAGCTATACAATATCAAAACACCTAGAGTAAAATTTACTTGTGGTTTTACCCTAATGGGCTTTTCATGTTTTCCTGCATTATTTCTGCCTTCCATTATTTAAGTCCATTATTTTATAATTTGTATCAAATAATTTCTTAATGCTAAGGATATGACTCAGAAAATTA
This sequence comes from Arvicanthis niloticus, assembly GCF_011762505.2. Taxonomy (NCBI): domain Eukaryota; kingdom Metazoa; phylum Chordata; class Mammalia; order Rodentia; family Muridae; genus Arvicanthis; species Arvicanthis niloticus. The sequence goes on along the minus strand of NC_047674.1, from coordinate 39,345,855 downwards.
ATTAATAATTTCTACACATATTAATGTGTATACATATTGAATGTGTTACAGAACATTATACTGTCACCTAAATTCTACAATTTATTACAATGTCTGAATATACACAAAAATGTTTTTCATTGCTTTGCTTTTCCAATATAGTTTGTTGTCTTATATAACCAAGGACCATCTACCCAGAAATAAAAATATTGTATACAAATAAATGGGGTGGACCTTTGTAAATTTATGAAGAAAATACCCCATGGGCTCAATTACCGGTCTGTCTGATGAACACATTTTCTCAACTGAGGTTTCCTCCTCTTAGATAACAATAGTTTGGGTCAAGTTGTTAAAGCACTAGCCAATATATAGGGCATTACTTATTCACATGAATTATAAATTATTTCTTTACCAAATCAGTCATACAAATATTTTATCATTTCTTAAGTGAGATTTCCAGGTTTGTTTTTGTCTTCAGGAATAAATAGTTGCACATGTTATCAGATAAATAGTTAATAAGTTGACTAATGATGCTGTAGTCTTAGGGTCTATTAATTTGTGTGTGCATGTGTATGTGTGTGTGTGTATGTGTGTGTGTGAATACAATTGATTCATTTAATTTTTTATAATTAAGAAGAGAAGCTATGATAGTAAGGGATTTTATTGACATGTTTTTAAATGACCACAAGCAACTTGGGAACGAAAGGGCTTGTTTATCTTATACTTCCACATCAACACAATCATTAGAATCATAATTGCCATTCACAGAACAAACACGTTGTTTTTTTATGTTCATTTCAGCTCTGCCTCACAGTTTCATGGTGATGTCATCTCAAAAATTCTGGCATATCTTCTGCAACTGGGCTGTTCCTTCATCAGTGTTCTTTTCAGTGACTTTTCAGTGTCTTAGACCTTGACTACATGGTGTCAAGTCTCAACTTCTCTGAATGAACCCTTCAGCACTAAAACTTCTATTGAAACTGATATGGAACTTTCCCAATTGCCTCTTCTGGCCTATTATGGTTCTAGGCTTCAGCTGTTCTCAATGTCACCTTAAAGTCTTCAAAATTAAAACCATGTGGCAGACCCTTATACATCGCTAATTTTAGCTACGAGCATGACATTGTCTTGGCCTCCTTAGGACTTTAGATTCTCTGAGCATGCTGATCCAAAACATTTAGTTTTTCTCAATACTGGTGTCTTTTTAAATCTCATTTGATTCTTCAGCCCAGTATCAAGTGATTAAGCAACACAAAATTTCACATTAATGAATATTAATTCAAAATATCAGATGGTCCTGAGAGAACCTTGAGGAAGTCTTAATTTTCATCTGAGATTTCACAAATCAGGCTTCCAACGTTTTCAGTTCTCTCAGCAGTATCTTGTAAGTTCCCATCATGTTTCATTAAGCCTACAACACTTAGATTTCTAGCCAAAAGTTGGAATATCCTTCTATGATTTCATCAAGACCACAAATGACAAGGCCTGTCAGCAATAATCCATAGCCTTGTACCAATTTTTGTCTTAGTATTTATATTGCTGTGATAGCAGACCATAACCAATAGTAGTTTAGGAAATAACAGTTTTATTTCATCTTTCAATTTTACATTATAGTCCATAATTGAAGGCAAACCCTGATGCAGAGGCCATGGAAGAATGCTGCTTACTAGATACTTGCTCCTGGTTTATTCAGCCTGCTCTTATACACACGTCAGAAGTATTTGGCCAAAAATACCACCACTTGCAATTGTCTATGACATTGCACATCAACCAACACAAGAGAAATTGACCTACAGACAAATTTTATATAGGCATTTTCTCAATTGTAGTTCACTATACTTATATGACCCCAGCTAATTACAATATGACAAAACTAAAGTTATGATAGAAGCCTTAAAAATATATATGTATTTTAATACTTAAGAATATAGTGAATGAGGGAGGGGTCAGAATAAGTTAATGTGGTTTAAATGGTTAATATCGCCAGCTTTAGCATTCTCCAAGATTTAAATAAAGTACATTCAAGGAATTGTAGAGAACAAATTGGAGGTAAGATTAATACTATTTAAATTATCTTACTCCTTTAGCTTATCTAATTGAAATAATTTATTTAAAATTTAAAACGATCCCTGAACAGGGGAGATCTTTCCATCTTTTGAAGTTTTCTTCTATTTCTTTCTTCAGTGACTTGAAGCTCTTGTCATATAGGTATTTCACTTGCTTGGTTAAAATTATGCCAAGATACATTATATTATCCATGGCTATTGTAAAAGGTGTTGTTTCCCTGATTTCTTTCTTGACCTGTTAGAGATCCAGTGCCTCCAGGGATAAACCAAAGTTTGTATGTGGTTCTGGAAATTCAAATAGTGGTCGTTATTCTACTGTGGCAAGGGCATTATCCCCTGATCTATCTTCCTAGGCCAACTTAATTTCTTATTTTCTGAATCTTTGAAGTTGGGATATCACAGAGTGAGTGATAGAATGCTTGTTTAGCTTTCTTGGGATGTTGAATATAATCTCCATCACCCTCTTTAAAAAAACAAGTACAATTAAAGTAAAAGTACTATTATTTAACACAATATCTTGGATACAACAAATGCAATAAAAACATGTTTTCTGGACCTGTTGATTCACTTCCACCTGCAAAAACATACACTAGGAACTTGCCATTTTGGATATAATACTCCCTGATTATTCTTAGTCATTATATTCTTAGTCATTATATTCAGCAGTCTAGTTTAAATATAATTATATTCATCCTTTCACACACCTAGATACTATCAGTATCATTATATCCTGCACACACACACACACACACACACACGCTCATGCACACATCTTTTTCCTGAAACTCTGTCACACCTTTCAAACTTGGCTGGCCCTGAAAAAACTGCAGAAGTCCTTTAGCTAAAGATAGAGCTTGGGCAGGGCCAAGTGTATCTGTAAACCGCATGGTTCTACATTCTCCTGAGGAAAGAAGATTTCCTGGAGTAGTCATAACTTTCTCAGAGAGTACTGCCAGGGGTCAGCCTGGGGAAGTGTTCTTTCTCTTCTTCTTCTTCTTCTTCTTCTTCTTCTTCTTCTTCTTCTTCTTCTTCTTCTTCTTCTTCGTTCTTCTTGAGGGAGTGGAGGGGGAAGAGTGTCAGCAGGGACATTTGTACATTTAATCTCTGTGTTGGTTTGAATTAAATACTTCCCAGAGTCTTGGACATTTGAACACTTCATCTGCCATCAACATTTGTTTGGGTAGGTTCAGGAGGTATGACCTTGCTGGAAGAAATGTGTCACTTGGAATAAACTTTGAGATTTTAGTGCCTCCACAAAAAAAAAAAAAAAAAAAAAAAAAAAAAAAAAAAAAAAAAAAGACTTGTTCTTAGGAGATATTTTGTTCTTAGGAGATATTTAGGGTTGTGGTATAATAAGAGTTTACTTATCTATGCTAGAAAAGTTTGCTTACTGTGCTAATGTAGCTGATCTGCCTTCTGTGATTTTCTGAAGCCAGAAACTGCAGTTTCTGGCACTTAGCACCTCATCCTAAAAACAACAAAGAATCAAGTAAATAACCTTTGTACTATTTCAGCAGGAACTGCTGGGCCCTAACTTATACTTGCTAGTCTGAGGTCACAGAAAGAAAAAACACTTAAAGAAGTTATTATAGAGTTTATTTCTAAGTGTAAGAAGTTTCCTATGAAATATCTAAGGAGAAAAGTGGAAAGGTCCTAAGTGGGGAAAAAGAAAAAAATGTAATAAGGGAAAAGTTCTAAGGGAAAAAATTCTAGGCAGGGTAAAGGGAAAGGAAGGGACAAACAAACCTCTCTTTGTCTTTGTCTTCAGTACTTATACATCTCTCAGAATACATGGTTACATGTTACAAAGTTCATCACAAGTTCATAACAAAAATTAAATCATAAATTGAAATAGAAGTTTACAACAGAGAATGTTTACATGTATATTTATTAGGAGTAATTATCTGGCTAAACATTTATCACCTGGTTAGCTCCACAGGTTCACTAAAGGTTTAAAACTATAATTATGAAATTAGTGAAGTTTTGTATAGATAAACCCAGGCAATATTTTATTTTCTGTCCCAGCACCTATAAATCATTAGTTCCTTATTAGTGACCTTTGGTTAATTGTTTTACAACCTCTTGGCATGCGCTCTGTGTAGGAGAACGTCTGGTTAATATCTAAGAGCAATAAACTGATGACACTTGGGAGACTGGCAGAGTTTTCATTGCAGTTTTGACTATCAGAAAAGGACCTAATAGCAGTCCCACTATAAAAGAGCTTAGTAATCATTGATATGATTTTAGGAATTCTTATAGGATCATCATTAAGAATTAAGAAGTCATTTATTTATCTATATAGCATCACTACAAGACAGTACATCATTGTGGATCTGCAGAAATCTGCTCCAAAGTGGTGTGCTAATGCTTAGTGATTGTTGCATATGTTTAATAATAATAATAGAAAAAGCATATTAATAGCAGGAATCTTTCCTTAAAAAAGTACCTTACAGCCTTGCTGAATAAGGACTCACTTTTTGCAGATTATATAATAATCCAAGGCAAACCATTTTAGGATGATCACCTTCTAATTAGTAGCTTGTCCCATTATGGCTCCTGACAGAGTACAGAGGCTATACCTCATAAAATTTGGTTAATATAGATACTAGTGAATCAGGAATTTTCCATGAAGTCCCATCTTATTTTATTGGTTTATATATTTAGGGAATGTTGTCTGGATACTACATTATACATTTTGAATCCTATGTATAATTGTGTGTGTGTGTGTGTGTGTGTGTGTGTGTGTGTGTTCATGTAGTGGTTAGAATGTAAATGGCCCCTATGGACTTAAAAGAAGTGACAATATTTTTAAATATTTCAAACATTAGGATATGTGGCACTGTTGAATTGAGTGCCGCTTTAATGGAGGAAAGGTGACAGTTGCTATGGGAAGAGCTTTGAGGCTTTCAAAATTCATGCCATTCCCAGAAGATCAATCTTTCCTGCTGCCTACAAATCAAGATGTAGTAATCTCGACTACTCCATCACCATCTCTGGCTGCATTAAGTCTATGTTCTAGGATGAGGACAGTAGACTAAAACTCTAAGCCTGTAAGCCAGCCGCAATTAACTGTTTTTATCTACAAGTATTTACATGGTATACTTAAATATAATCACAAAGTAACATGAAATATATATATATATATATATATATATATATATATATATATATTGATGGTTCTAGTTTAACTCAAATTTAAGAAAACTGATTTATTGTTCTACATTTCAAATATATGACTGAATATTTGTTTTTGTTGGGAGAGCAGCCTTGAGATAGGAATAATCACTTATATCATGAAAACATGCATATATATTTGACAAAATGACTATTTTAATTTATTAAAGGCACTTTTAAAATATATTTTTCTTTTAAATTAAGATAATATACGTAACAGATAAAAGTAATGTTGAATTTCAATGTTCATGAAATATTTTATACATTTCAAGACAGTTTTAAGATTTTCAATAAACTAAAATTTTTCAATCTTATGGGAAAAAAATAATGTCAAAGGTACATAAGCTCTTTTTAGATTATTCTCGCTGCCAAGTTAAAACTGCTAAAATTCTAAGTGGAGAACTTGGTAGGTGTGTGAAACTTAAATAGTTCCAAGAAAATTCTAGGCAAGACAAAGTGCTAGTGAGAATACATTTAATATATTCAGAAGAAGACACAGTTGGAATAAAATGATGTGTTGGTAAGTCAGAAAAAAATTTCAGCTGAAAAAACAAAATAAATAGTATTTTTAAGAATGAAAAAACTATAATTCTTTAGGGTATTAATGATTTGGACATATTTAATATTCTTTGTGAAATATTTATTTTGTTGTTATTTTTAATTTGGTTTGTATATTTGTACATCTGTGTGGGCTTATGGAAGGGAGTACAGATTCCAGTAGAGGCCAGAAGAGGGCTTCAGTTCGGAGCTCTTGGTGCTAGAGTTACAGATAGTTGGGAGCTGGCCAGATACAGGTATCAGGGGGGACTGTTAGTGAATGTGTGTACTGGCACAATTTGACACAAGGTAGAATCATCAGAGAGAAATGAACCTCAGTTGTAGAAATTCCTCCATGAGATCAAACTGTACAGCATGTTCTCAGTTAATGATTAATGAGGGAGAACCCAGCCCATTTTGGGTGGTTCCATCACTGGAATGGTTGTCCTATTTTCTCTCAGAACTCAGGCTGGGCAAACCATGTGAATCAAGTAAGTAAGCAGCATCCTCCCATGGCTTCTGCATCAGCTTCTATGTCCAAGTTCTTGTTCTGTTTGAGTTCCCATGCTGACTTCTGTTGGTTTTGAACAATAATGTGGAAGTGTAAGAAGAATAAACTCTTTCTCTCCAATCGCTTTTTGGTCACTATGTTTCATCGCACCAATTGAAACTCAAATTAAGATAGTATATCTGATCCATGTATCAGAAAAAATAATGGTGGCTCAAGATTGAGAAGGTGCATACAACAATGGGGAGAAAGATATGATGCCAACAGCTTCTCTGTGGCTTACGTACAAATACATGAAAAAGGAATTAGACTTAGATCTTGGACTCTACAATACCTAAGACCTGTCCTTCACTGATACACTTTTACTTTCTGGAGATCATTTACTTAAAACCCAACATCTTATTATGTGTGGATCATAAATATATGAGTAGCATTTCATATTTATAATTTTTATCTTGGAAAACTTTGATTCTTGTTCATTTAATAATGTAAAATTCAGAGAATCCTACTCTAAAATTTTTAAGATATTAACAGCTCCACCACTGTTCAAAAGTCAAAAGTTCAGAGTCTTCCTGAAAGTGAAGATAATCTTTTAACTATGAGTATTTTAAAATACAAAACAAAGGGAAATGTTTGCAACATACAATGGCATTGAGTAAACCAATTTCCAAAGGATGAACTGAAAAAAATAAGGAAACAACAAACTTAACAAGAATAAAACCTACCCCGACAAACACCAACCTTATACTCTTACTTAGAGATTTCATCTTCATGATTGCATCATCTTCACACAACTGAATTTGGCAATCCCTGCCATAAATCTGTGCCAACTCTATCCATGTGGCTTTTCTCTTTACTATCTTTCACTTTCCTAAATAAATACTTCATGAATGAAAAAACCAAGTATGTTCTAATAGCACATTCAGATGGAGTCAACTCTGATCTTCAAGTATGCAAGTAGCTGAACAACACAAATGTTTTCTTGGTAGCCATTTTCAAGAAGGGAACAACTCTGATGGCACTCAATTCAAGTGCTGTCCTTTCAAAGAAGTGCTTGGATGAGTTCCTGTTTCTAAAGGAATGTTTATGTTGTCTACATGAAAAGTGTGTGGTTTATCTAAATTATACTGGGCAACAGTTTTTGTCTTATTACCTGTATTGACACTGCCCTGTCTGCAACATTCATCCTATTCAGTGTTTTTCTTCCTAAGAATTACACATTTTACACTTTTTTGGTTATTTTATTTTTAATACAGTAAATATGGACAAAGGCATTCATCAACAACCATCTAAAATTCCATGATCCAGTCTAGCTTACTGTCTATTGGCTGTATGTGACTATTTACAGTTGTGGATAAATTTTAGTGTAGCTCTCTATATACTTATTGCAAACATGAGACTTAGGGTAAATACTTTTTGTGTTTGACTGCAGTTCTTTAGCATGAACTTCATAGAGAACACATTGTTTAATAGTATCAAGAGTTTTGCATAACTACAGGTACAAAATGGTTTTCAAGTTCTGCTTTCCAAAAGAATGAGTTGACAAAAATTTAAAGGCAACTTCCATCAAGTTTTGTTTTGTTTTGTTTTGTTTTTGTTTTTGTTTTGGACATGGGCAGAATACAGAAAAATATTTTGTCAAAGTATAACATGAATAACCTCTGACTACATTGTAAACAATGTCTTTGATATTTTTGTATCCTTGTGAGTTTAGTCTTTAATTTTTATTTATTTATTAATTCATTCATTTATCTGTTTTTGAATTATAATATTCTATATTTTAATCAGATTCAAACATTAAACATCCCTGTTAGTACACTTTGACTCTGAAGCTCCACGTATGTTTAGATAGATCCAATGAAACAATTCTACAGGTACAAAACTTCAAGCTTTGGTTACCACAAGAATGATCTCACTTTGTGGAAAGAACATTTTTTTCTCTACAGAGACAGAATAAATGAACAGAGGATTAAGACTATCTCATGGGTTGATGAATACAGTCCACAAAACACAGGATCTTAGTTACCTATAAAGCAGAGAGAGAGAGAGACAGACACAGACAGAGACAGAGAGACAGAGATAGAAAGAAAGAAAGAAAGAAAGAAAGAAAGAAAGAAAGAAAGAAAGAAAGAAAGAAAGAAAGAGGAGAAGAAGGGCGAGGGGGAAGAAGGGAGAGGGGGAAGAAGGGACAGAGACAGAAGCAGATCAAGAGAGAAAGATGTAGAGAAGAGAGAGAAAGAGAGAGAGAGAGAAAGAGAACTTGTATTAAAATACATAAGACACACACATTAATGACCTACTTCTTCCAGCTATGCCACAAAATTGTTCAATATTTCTGAATTACAACAATTGATCTTGTCTTCGAACACATGAGAATCTGGAGGCAAACTCACATACAAAGCACAATTCTTAATTTGGACATTGGGAACTACTATACAAAGTTAATCTTACAATCAGTTTATAATCTGATTTTATACTGATTTAATAGTGTACACACTTAATTGGGCAAGTATGTAAGTACTGAAACACAAAGCATGCACACAGTCCCCCCAATAATGTTATATCAACTAATGAATGTTTAAATTAGAAAAAAAATTATTCTAATAAAATAAGATGAAACAAACAAAAAGAAAAACACGTAACAAATCATTCTTTTTTTGGATACTATATTTACATTTCAAATTTTATCCCCTTATGCCATTTCCCAAACCACCCAGGAAACTCCTATCCCACCCCCTCCTCCTGCTTCTATGAGGATATGCCCCCACCTATACCCCCACTCCCACCTCCCCACCCTCGAATTCACTCTCACTTGGTGTTCACCCTTCATGGGACCAAGGATCTCCTCTCCCACCTATGCCCAACAAGGCTATCCTCATCTACGTATACAGATGGAATCATGGGTCCCTTCCTATGTGCTCCCATGCTGGTGATTTAGACCCCGGAGAGCTCTGGTTGGTTGGTATTGTTGCTCTACTCATGGGGCCACAAATCCTTTCAATTCCTTCAGTTCTCTCTCTAACTTCTCCACTGGGAACCCGTGATGAGATCAGTGGTTAGCTGTGAGCATCTCTCTGAATATGTCAGACTCTGGCAGACCTCTAAGGAGACAGCTATATCAGGCTCCTGTCAGCATGTGCTTCCTGAAATCCACATCAGTGTCTACCTTTGGTGACTGCACATGGGATGAATACCCAGGTGGAATGCTTTCCAGACAGCCCCTCATTCAGTTTCTGTCCCATACTTTGTCTCCATATTTGCTCCTTTGAGTGTTTTGTTACTCCTTCTAAGTAGGACTGAGGCACCCACACTTGGTCTTCCTTCTTCATGAGCTTCATGTAGTCTGTGAGTTGAATCTGAGCAATTTGCAAATTCATTTGGAATAACAAAAACCCCAGGATAGCTAGAACTATTCTCAATAATAAAAGAACTTCTGGGGGAATCACTATCCCAGACATCAAACTATACTACAGAGCAATAGTGATAAAAACTGCATGGTATTGGTATAGACACAGGAGGCAAATCAATGGAATAGAATTCCATTGATGAACCCATACACCTATGGTCACTTGATCTTTACCAAAGAGCTAAAAACATCCAGTAGAAAAATGACAGCATTTTCAACAAATGGTGCTGGTTCAACTGGAGGTCAGCATGTAGAAGAATGCAAATCAATCTATTCTTATCCCCTTGTACAAAGCTAAAGTCCAAGTGGATAAAGGACCTTCACATAAAACCAGATACACTAAAACTAATAGAAGAGAATGTGGGAGAGACCCGCGAGTACTTAGGCAAAGGGGGAAAGTTCCTGAACAGAACACCAATGGCTTATGCTCGAAGATCAAGAATTGAGAAATGGGACCTCATAAAATTGCAAATATTCTGTAAGGAAAAGGACACTGTCAATAGGACAAAACAGCAACCAACTGACTGGGAAAAGATCATTACCAATCTTACATCTGAGAGAGGGCTAATATCCAATATATACAAAGAACTCAAGAAATTATACTCCAGACAACCAGATAACCCTATTTAAAATGGGGTACAGAGCTAAACAAAGAATTCTCAACTGAGAAAACTCAAATGGCCGAGAAGCACCTTAAGAAATGCTCAACATCCTTAGTCATCAGGGAAATGCAAATCAAAACAACCCTGATATACCACCTCAAACCAGACAGAATGGTTAAGATCAAAAACTCTGGTGATAGTAGCTGCTGGCAAGGATGTGGAGAGAGAGCAATACTCCTCCATTGTTGGTGAGATTGTAAGCTGGTACAACCACTCTGGAAATCAGTCTGGCGGTTCCTCAGAAAAAATGGACATAGCATTACCTGAAGACCCAGCTCTACCACTTCTAGGCGTATACCCAGAAATGCTCCAACATATAAAAGAACATATGCTCCATATGAACATATGCTATGTTCATAGCAGCCTTATTAATAATAACCAGAAGCTGGAAAGAAACCAGAAGTCCTTCAACAGAGGAATGGATACAAAATTGTAGTATATTTACACAATGGAGTATTACTCAGCTATTAAAAATAATGAATTTGAGAAATTCTTAGGTAAATGGATGGAACTAGAAAATATCATTCTGAGTGAGGTAACCCAATTACAAAACCCCACACATGGTACTTACTTACTGATAAGTGGATATTATCCCAAAAGCTTGAAGTAATCAAATCATTCTTATAATTATACTCAGTTTAAAAAATACATTAAAAACCCTTGGTTTTTAATCTAAATGTTTTGAGTTTATCTCTGGTGGGTTTACCCATTGATTTCTTTATAGTAATGAAGATATAATATAAAGTGGTATGGAAATAGACCAGTCTATAGTATATGTGATCATAAAAGCTCAGAGCTTATTTTTGATCATCTGAGAAGTTTTTGTTTTATTGCCTTAATTGCATCTGGAAAGAGGACAGCACACAAATGTTTTAGCTATGCTTGATTGGTAATTTTTAGACATCTAGACAGAACAATGAGGAAATTGTTAATGATAATCTATTTTGTACTTATAAATTGCTGAGAGTAAATCATGAATAGTTTTGCCATACAAAAAGTAGACATAATTATTTAAAGAGATAAATATGCTAATTAGATTTATTATGGTAATCTCATAATGTATATTTATGTCAAATATATTTTGAGCCTAGATATGTACAAATGTATTTATCAATTATATTTTAACATTCAAAACAATTGTTAAAAGAATATATTGCATTTAACTCTAAACATTTCCTCTTTTGATAGTCTGATCATTCAGAAAGTTGAAAAGAGAGAGTCATGTGAATCCATGAAGACTGAAACATGCAGACCTCTTCTGCTGAAGTAAAGAGATTATATATATATATATATATATATATATATATTTCTATAATTCATAGTTTGAATATTGTTGTTGAAGAAAATAATAAGTAAATGTGAGATTACATTAAAGGCACAATTTTCCATGAATTAAATGACTAGAGTTTAATTTAACACTGTGACTTAGAAAGGAAAATATGTAGTTATTAAAATACATGCTTTAAAAACTCATAATCATCATAGATCTTACTGCTTGATTATTAATATGGTTGTTCCTCTTTGTTGCATAGTAACTCCTTTAAAATATAAACTCTTTTTCCTTTTCATAGTTCATCCTGTACTAATATTTTAAGAAAGTTCACCTAAAATTACTTCAAACTGTTTTGATTTCAAGTATCTCTTTCTTTAGAAACTTACTGTTTTCCTTTGATCCTTTGTGGCATTTCTCTGAAAGAGAAAATCAGAGAGTGTTATTGTAAAGCTCGGCAGTAAGTTTATAAAGGACAGCATTATGAAACAGCAAGGACAGGCTTTCTCTGAAAAGGCCTTGATCACCTTGCAGAGATGGATCTTTTCAGGGCTTCACATGAGACTCTGCTCTGGGAACAGGCCAACAGGGCAAAGGGACTTGATCTGTACTCCACTTGTAAAAACAGGTTTTAAACTACTTATTTTAGGTCAACCAGTAGCAGGACAAACATGTCTTGAGAAAAATGAAAAAAAAAAAAAAAAAAAAAAACTTGAGCAGAAGAAATTTCTGGGCTAATATCCACTTATCAGTGAGTGTATACTATGTGTGTTCTTTTGTGACTGGATTACACACTCAGGGTGATATTGTCTAGTTCCATCCATTCTTTGCCTAAGAAGTTCATAAATTCATTGTTTTGAATAGCTGAGTAATACTCCGTTGTGTAAATGTACCACATTTTTTGTGTCCATTCCTTTGTTGAAGAACATCTGGTTTCGCTCCAGCTTCTGGCTATTACAAATAAGGCTGCTGTGAACATAGTAGAGCATATGTCCTTGTTATATGTTGGCACACTTTCTGGGTATATGCCCAGGGGTGGAACCTGATACAGCTGTCTCCTTAGAGATCTGCCAGAGCCTGACATATACAGAGGTGGATGCTTATAGCTAACCATTGAACTGATCAAAAGGTTCCGAATGGAGAGATTAGAAAGACTGAAGGAGCTGAAGGGGTTTGTGGCCTCATCAGGAGAGCAACAATACCAACCAACCAGAGCTCCCCAGGGTCTAAACCACCAGCCTGGGAGCAGATAAGGAGAGACCCATGTCTCCAGCTGTATATGTAGGGGAGGATAAACTTGTCTGGCAAAGGTAGGAGAGGAAGTCCTTGGTCCTGTGAAGGCTAAATGTCCCAGTGTGGGGGAATTCATGGGCAGGAAGTTTGGAGTGGGTGGGTGGGTGGGTGGGTGGTGGCACATCATCAAAGAAGCAGGAGGAGGGGAGTGGATAGGGGATTTCTGGGTTTGGGAAAATGGGGAAAGAGAATAACATCTGAAATGTAAATAAAATATCCGATAAAAAAAAGAAATAAATCTTTGTTCTCCATTTCAAAAGACATACTTGCAAATTTGTCTTTCAAACAATGTTTAAAGTCAATAATATTAACCTAAAGTAAAAGCTAACAGATATTATGATGTGGTTTGAATTAAGATAATTATTTATGATTTTTGCAAAATGATTTGAACTTATATATCATCTATGGAAGAACAAACTTTTAAACATTTGAAATTATGTTAAAATTAAGATACAGAAAGTTTTAGCAATGTGAATTAAAATGAAATAACTCAATTACAAAATCAAGCTAATTCTAACATTATCCAAGGGTAACATCAATAATTCTAAATTTTTATATCTTTATTATATGTCACTGATAATATTCACACTGCACAGCTAATACTAATAACATGATCTTTATCATTTATGAGATAGAACCACATTATAAGCGTCGTTTATTTCTTCATATTTCATCACTAACTAGTATAATTATGTATGCTTGTTTTTAATTTTTACTATATTTTTTTATGTTAGCCTTATTGCTGACTAGTTTTCTGTCATCCAGATACAAACTAGAATAATATTGCAAGGGGTAACCTATATTGGAAAAATTCCCTTACCAGAGTGGTCTACAGACAAGACTATAGTATATTTCTTTCTTGACTGTTAATGTGAGTGGGTCCCCGATCACTGTGATCAATGGTACCCTGAGCAGACGAAAATAATAATTCTAAAATTCTATATCTTTATTATGTCACTGATAATATTCACACTGCACAGCTAATACTAACAAAATGATCTTTATCATTTATGAGATAGAACCACATTATAAGCGTCTTTTATTTCTTCATATTTCATCACTAACTAGTATGATTATATATGCTTGTTTTTAATTTTTACTATATTTTTATGTTAGCCTTATTGCTGACTAGTTTTCTGTCATCCAGATACAAACTAGAATAATTTTGCAAGGGGCAACCTATATTGGGAAAATTCGCTTACCAGAGTGGTCTACAGACAAGACTATAGTATATTTCTTTCTTGACTGTTAATGTGAGAGGGTCCCCGATCACTGTGATCAATAGTACCCTGAGCAGACAGCTGTCCAGTGTACAAGAAAACAGGATAAATAAGCCATAATAAACAGTCCAATAAGCAGTACTCATCCACAGTAACAGCAACAAATTCTTTCTCAAGGTTATTGCCTAGGTCTCTGCCAAGAATTCATTCAATGAGGAAGTGTGCTTTGGGTATAAGAGTGATATAAACCCATTCCCTCTAAGTTGCTTTTGGTCATGATATTTTATCAACATAATAGAAATATAAGACATAACATAGTAATTAGTTTTATTACAGCATTTAAGAAGGTACATGTTTTTATTCTTTCTTAATTTGTCCTTCTTTCACTGTCTTCCCATGACCTCTCTCTTCTATTGTTTGTACCTTTGTCTTTCTATATCATCATCTGTCTTTCTGCTTTTATTACTTTACACATGTATTCTAGGTTTAATTTAATTTTTATACAAAGATTACATCACTTTTCTCTTTCCATCACTCCCAAGCTCTCACCCTGCAACTCATTCCTTCTCTCAACCTGTAAGTTCTCTTCTTTCTTTCTGATTATTATTCTGTGTGTTTGTGAATGAATATGTATATATATATATATATATATATAATTATCAAATAAATATTATAACAAGGTGTACCTATAATTCTTGTTTGTGTATGTATAGTTTTAGAGTTGACCACTTTGGGCTAATCTAACTCTTCTTTAAAACACCCATCTGCTGTGTTTAGAACCCTTGCAAGTCATATGTTCCCAGAAAGGTTTCCTCTTTCTCAGTTAGCATGACTTTTGATAGTTCCACAAAAGATGTCATAGTATTTAAAATCTCACAATCTTTTCATCCCCTTTACTACAATGTTATCTAAATCATAGATACAGGAGATGTGATGCAGATGTATCAATTTTTGCTGTGCTTCCCTTCAAAAATCACTTGATACATTTGGATTATTGTAACCAAACTTTATAAAGGAGAAATTATATGCTTGAATAATGTGGTTCTCATTAGTTATTGGTTCTTGTGGATTGCCATGTTCAGGATTATAAAATAGGAGTGTATTTTCTAGGAACTGGGATCAACAAGAAACTCTTAGGAACTCATAAAACTAAAATTCTTCTGTAGAACTAAGGGAACAATCCACTTATTGCAGAACCCACAGAATAGAAAATAAACTTTACTTTGAATACATAAGACAGAGTATTAATACCAGATAAAAAAACTAACAAAATAAAGCAAAGGAAAAAACAAAAATATGTCAAGGAAACAAATAATGCAATGAATAATGAACTAAGGATATAAATAGAGAAATCACAGTAGAAGAAAGAAAACTGAGAAGGAAAACTGACAAAAAGTGTTCAAAATTATTGGGTATTTCCAAAATCCAAATAAAATACCAGCTTCGTGATTTTCTCTTAACACATCAGGAAGCAAGATCAAAACAAACAACAAACCAAAAAACAAACCTGATAACAAATGTGGCAAATTTGTGAGTTAATGGAGATTTGTTATCATTAAGATATACTAATACATTGACACAAGAGAAAATTTCCTAAACAGAAACCAATGGCTTATGCTCTAAGACAAACAATAGACAAATGGACCTCATAAAATTGCAAAGCTTCTGTAAGGCAAAGGACACTGTCAATAGGACAAATGGCAACTAACAAATTGGGAAAAGGTCTTTACCAACTCCACATCTGATAAATGGCTAATATCCAATATATTCAATGAACTCAAGAAGTTAGACTCACAAGGATTAAATAACCCTATTTAAAAGTGGGGGTGCAGGGATAAAGAATTCTCAGCTGAGAAATGTTGAATGGTTAGCACCTAAAGAAATGTTCAACATCCTTGGTCATCAGGGAAATGCAAATCAAAACAACCATGAAATTCCACCTGATATCAGTCAGATGGCTAATATCAAAAACTCTGGTGATAACAGATGCTGGCAAGGATGTGGAGAATGAGGAACACTCCTCTATTGTTGGTGGGATTGCAAGGTGATGCAACCACTGTAAATCAGTCTGGTGGTTCTTCAGAAAATTGGACATAGTATTACCTGACTAACCAGCTATTACCACTTCTGGGTATATATCCAGAAGAGGCTCCAACATATAACAAGGACACATGCTCCAGTATGTTCATAGCAGCCTTATTTATAATAGCCAGAATCTGAAAAGAACCAAGATGTCTTTCAACAAAGGAATGGATACAGAAAATGTGGTACATTTACACAATGGAGTATTACTCTACTATTAAAAACAATGAATTTGAGAAATTACTAGGCAAATAGATGGAACTAGAAATTATCATCCTAAGTGAGGAAACCCAGTTACAAAAGAACACACATAGTATGCACTCGCTGATAAGTGGATATTAGCCCAAAAGCTCAGAATACCCAAGATACAATTCACAGACCACATAAAGCTCAAGAAAAAGGAAGGGGATACTTCAGTCCTTCTTGGAAGTGGGAACAAAAATACTCATGGGAGCAAATCTTAAGACAATTTTTGGAGCAGAAATGAAGGAAAGGCCATCCAGAGACTGCCCCACCTGGGCATCCATCCTATATACAGTCACCCAAGCCAGACAATATTGGGGATGCCAAGAAGTGCTTGTTGACCAGATCTTGATAAAGCTGTCTCCTGAGAGACTGTGCCAGAGCCTGACAAATACAGAGGCAGATGCTCACAACCATTTGACTGAGCATTGAGTGTCTCCAATAAAGAAGGTAGAGAAGGGACTGAAGGAGCTGAAGGGGTTTGCAACCCATAGGAAGAACAAAAATATCAACCAACCAGACACCTAAGAGCTCCCAGGGACTAATCCACCAACCAAAGAGTACATATGGAGGGTTTCATGTCTCCAGCTGCATATGTAGCAGAGCATGGCTTTGTTGGGTGTCAATGGGAGAAGAGACCCTTGATCCTGTGAAGGCTCAATGTCCTTGTGTAGAGGAATGTGACAGCAGGGAGGTAGGTGTGGATTGATGGGTCAGAGAACACCCTCATAGAAGCAGGGGGAGGGGGATGGAATAGGAGGTTTCTTGGGAGGGGAAACTGGGAAAGAGAATAACATTCGAAATGTAAATAAAGAAAATAGCCAATAGGAAACCATAAGCTCAGAAATTGAAAGTAGAATCCTAAATCTGTGTAGAGACCCATAAGGTACGTTCTGAATATATTATTAACCTGAATTATTTGTTATTTTATGAAAATGTATTTATTACAAAAAAAAGAAATACAAATTTCCACTCTGAAAATCAGTATAAAGATGCCCCCCAAAAAATCCTAAAAATGAATCTACAGTATGATTCAGCTATATCACTCCTTGACATATACCCATAACACTTTAAATTTTTCTCTACAGGTACTTGCATATCTGTCTTCATAGCTACCATATTCAAAAAAGGTAAGAAATTGAAACTAAATGTCCTTCCATAGATTATTAAATAACAAATATACCAGACATGTATACAAGGACACACTATTCAGCTGTAAGAAAACTAAATTATTTGATAGTAAATCTATGGGCACAGGATAGTAAGAGAAAACCCTTATAAGAAAAAAATAAACATGGTTTTTTTTTTCTCTTGTCTGTAGTTCCTAGATCCCTGTCCTTACATGTGAGTATAAAACAATGTGTAAACATAGAAAATGGAAATGTATAACGAGATGATGATAAGTGAGATTCTTTGTAGAGAAACAGTATAATAAAGGTGGAATAAAACAGAAAATAAAGACATATGCAAAAGAATATATATTGATTACTTTCTGGATCTCAGTTATGAGACAGAATCTCAGTGAATAGCCAATGCTGTTATCTACTTTGCCGCAAGCTCTTTAGTGCTGTGATTATAAGCATCTGTTGTTCCTATCTCTCGTGTATATGTTTGTGTGTGAAAGGAGAAATTAAATTTAAGAAGAAGCTAAGATATTTTAAAGGAGTTGGAGTCAGAATTAAATGGTCCATTATAAGAGTATTTACTTCAATCTACAATTTGTCTTTCAGGAAAAAAAAAAAGATTTATAAATACCTTCAGTTTACATGTTGCCCACTTGGGGGGGGATATATATATATATATATATATATATATATATATATATTCTAAATACTATTCTTCAGGCCATTTTTCAGATTGCTGTTATCTAAACACTATGGCAATATCTGAATACAAAATGCATTTATATGCATATATTTAATTCACATGAATAAAGTCAAAGAGGTTAAATACTTCTCCACAGGTTTAAATATTACTAAGTGGCAAAGCCTGACCTTGAACTCAAGCATTCATATTTCAAACACTGTGGACTTTGCAACATTTCAAACTGACTGGTTATGAAGTCAATTGTATTTAACCTTCAATTTAGCAATAATTAAAGTTAGTAATACTTAAAGGAATTGGAATACTCTAAGTATTATAAATTGTTTGTGGGAGTTGATTAAGTGAGGAGAAATGATGATTTACATAAAATATTCATTTTTAACGAATCATTTTATTACATTTTAAGGGCTGTAGGAAGGCCTGAAATTTTTCAGTTGACACTAATTTACATATTAAAGTCAGTGTTACATAGTTTCTACTCTGGGTAGCTGGCTAATACAAATGTCCAAGGGTCTAAAATTTTAAATGTTTGATTTCATTTTATTTGTATCATTATTTTGATAAAAATATTTTAAAACATACTAGATGAATTGTTCATTTTGCAACATATTTTATATTAGCTTTTTATTTCTATCTATATTCTTAAATATAAATAAGAAGGAAAAACAAAAGTTAAGTTTATTGATGCAGTGAACTCATGATTTTTAATGCTTCATTGTATATATAAATGATACTTAGAAAATATTAAATGTGGCATGTTCAGATATCTTAATATTACAGTATCTTAAATTCTTTTCCTAAGTTTTCTTGATGACAAAAAACACTAAATCTATTTAAGACAATGTGTGGCATTAGCACAGAGAACTCCACACAATAAATCCTTTCTTAATAACATTAGATGCCAACTTCATCTACAAAAAATGTAATTATATACATATTTATACAAGAGTATTATTGACCTATCATGATATTTTCTATATTTTTCAGAATGAATTGATGTTCTCAATCCCATAGTATTTAGAAATTATTGTTCTTTCAAGAATTACTTAACATTCAATATGTAGAAGTACACACGTATGAATGAAAAATTCTGTGTTTTGTGAAACTCAAACCCAGTGATGGAAACAGTTTGTAAAAATAAATAAATAATTAAACCTTGGGTACAAAGAGTCACATTCAACAAAGCTCTGATTGTAAAGAGTTCAGTAGTCAATAAAAATAAAGAACGTGAACTTAATGAACAATATAACCGAACAATCATTAAAAATTCAAAATTTACAATTCTGATTTAATGTATTGCAAATTCTAGAAAAGCGAATGCATTTTAAAAGTATTTTTAAAATTATTTTGTAAATAGAACAGGTATAGATTCTTTTTAAAGGAAGAAATAGTCCTGGATAAAATATGCATTATACAGAAAGAGTTGGAGAGATGTCTCAGCTGTTAAACATGCTTGATGCTTAGGCACAACTTTGTTCCCAGCATCCACATCAGGGATCTCATAAACACCTGTAACTCCAACTACATTAAATTTAAGACATTTATTGGCCCTTCAAAGACACCCCAATACACCATACACAGAAATGGAAGAAGATACAGAAACACACCACTACTCCCATTCCCCTCATATATAATGAATACTATTACATATAAATATATATATAGTGATTAGAAATATGGAGATGGCTTTAATTACTGGACACATTTCATGGGGAAAGTTGACAGCCATGCAGATATCTGTACAGTGAATTGGAGAGGCTCTCTAAAAGTGTTTCTGTCAGACATGCTGCTCCTCTGCTCTGGCATCTATCTGAGCACAGACTGCAGTCTCTTACTATTATCTTGATCCGAGCTTGAGGCCTTCCCATAGTGAGTCTTATTAGGACACAATATGCACAATGTGGAGACAGCATAAAGTCTCAGTGCTCTGGAAGCTTTTCTTCTTAACCACACTGCCTGAGATGCATGGAGAGGGAAGAGCCTTTCCTTAAGGGGAACCAACTCAAACAAATTCCTGTACAGTTGGAACCTTAGGCAGAGATACCCTAAGGGAAAATAGCATGTTGAAGGTGACAATACTTCCTGCTTCGGGTCTGGGCTTACCCTATAGTAGTTAATAAATTTTTAAAGGATACTTGGCATTTGGCATGAATTTTCAATCCATCAGCTTACAGCATGAGAATCTGGTACTCCTCAGCTCAGGTCTGTGAGAAAAGAACAGAAGAACCCAAGATTGAAATAGCTATGGGATTCTCAATGCTTGGCTGGCTTGATGTTTCCTGATCTCAAGGCTGTGTTTTTGGAAGAATTCCCTTGAAGGATATACACCCCTAAATCTACAAAGTCACCGAGGGAGAAGTTTAAATCCAAAAGCCAATAGTTTCTCTTGCTGCCAAACATTTGTTAGCTGAAAATATTATTTTCTCTTTCACCAGAAAAGGAATTTTTAAATCATTTGAAAGAATTTGAACTAGAATTTTCTTATTAGGCTTTTTCAAGAGAAGTATAAATTTAATTGCATACATTTGAACCAAGCAAATATCATAAAGGTGAATAGTGTCATTTTATGTCAATAATTAAAAGTCAGAGTTAAATCCATACTTTTTGTTGATATTGCTGGTAATGAGAGTTTTCTTCTAATGCAAGGATACACCAAGAGATGTATTTGTTGATCTCAATAAATCTGGGGATAAGGTATCCACATGTGACTCTCTTGGTATAGTTCTTGCAGTGGAAAGACTAGAAGCAGTTTGTGAATGAGTATACACACAAGGAGCTACAAACTGCCTTTCTACATTCACTCATCCTGTAAGAGATGTCTTTATTTTACATTTATTTCTTTTTTATTTATTATTTATTATTTATTTTTTTTTACCTACTTACTTACATCCAAAATGCTGCTACCCGTCTTCCCTCCCTCTCCCTAGAGGGTAGGGTCCCCCTAGGTATTCTTTTACCCTAGCACATCAAGTCTCTGCAAGATTAGTCACATTCCCTCCAACTGAGGCCAGACAATGCATCCTTGGAGACCTCACACCTATGAGAATGACTAAGATCCAAAAATCAAGTGACAGCACATGCTGGCAATGATGTGAAGAAAGGAGGAACACTCCTCCATTGCCGGTGGGATTTCAACCTTTTACAAGCACTCTGGAAATCAATCTGGTGGTGTCTTAGAAAACTGAAAATAGTTCTACCTGAAGACCCAGGTATACCACTCTTGGGCATATACCCAAAGGTTGCTCCACTGTACCACAAGGACAGGTGTTCCATTCTGTTCATAGCTGTTTTACTAGTAATAGCCAAAAAGTGGAAACAACCCAGTTGTTCAGCAACAGATGAATGGATATAGAAAATGTGTTTCATTTACACAACAGGGATACAATTCAGCTACTAAAAACAAAGACATCATGAATTTTGTAGGCAAATGGATGGAACTAGAAAATATCATCCTCAGTAAAGTATCCTAGACCCAAAAAGACAGGCATAAATGTTCTCTGTAAGGCTATACCCAGCAGCAGACTGAAACACATGCAGACATGTGCAATCAAACATTGGATGGAGGTATAAGACTCTTATGAAAGAGTTGTGGAAAGCATTGTAGGCCCTGAAAAGGATGGGAACACCACAGGAAGACTGGAAGACTTATTTAAACTGGACCACTGGGAGCTCTCAGATGCTGAGCCAGCAACCAAAGAATTTCCAGAAGCGGGAGGCCCCCAGTAAACCCATACTTTTATGAGTGGGAATTTTTATTTTCTTAATCATTTCAGAACCTGAGACTTTTTGCTGGCAAGAATAAAGACTCTGCATTGTGAATAAGGAGCTACAATCTGCTGTGAAGAACAGTGAGTATTTCAGCTGTAGAAAATCTTAGTGATGAAGTAAAAAAACAAATATGGGAAGTTACCATGCATGGTTTTGCAACACAACGGTTTTAACTGAACCAATAAAGATAGCATAGAAATGAAGATGATGGAAAGGTTAACAGGTCCTTAGCTTTTCACTATCCTGTAACCTCCTGAAAACAACAGTCTTCGGGATAAATTATTTTGTAGTTTCTATCTAATAAAAGTGAAAAGGTATGCCAGAAATTTTATGATACAGTGTCCAACTAGATGGTATTTTTATGTGGACAATAAGACTACTCCTTAATTTTAATTTTATTCTCTAATGCATATCATCTTTACTAATTAGCTATCATTAGCAGGATATTTCTTTTTTGTCTGAGGAGAAATAGGTGCAAGGGCAGAGAGTTGCTTATTTTTCTCTGCTTCCTGATAGCTAACTCATTCTCTGACATTCAAGAGTGATTAGTATATTAAAGTGAAATGAGAACTTTTGGTGGTATGCTTTTTATAAAGCATTAATAATAACATTCTCTGCAGTAATAGAATCATTTTCTGATATGATTGATATTGGAGATCACTTTTCTAAGGGCAGCTATCATTTTTAGATGCTCTAAGTCCCACATTGTACTAGTTCTGAGATTAAGCCCCAGGTGTAGAAAGGGAGAGAGAGAGAGAGAGAGAGAGAGAGAGAGAGAGAGAGAGAGAGAGAGAGAGAGAGAGAGAGAGAGAGAGAGAGAGAGAGAGCACACACACACACACACGAGAGAGAGAGAGAGAGAGAGAGAGAGAGAGAGAGAGAGAGATGCTTCCTTCTACCGTCTGCATTATTCAACTTTCTGTTCTATAGAAAAAATTTTTTATATTTATTTAAGTGTCTCTCTCTCTCTCTCTCTCTCTCTCTCACACACACACACACACACACACAGAGAGAGAGAGAGAGAGAGAGAGAGAGAGAGAGAGAGAGAGAGAGAGAGAGAGTGTTGGGGCCCAAGCTCGGGTCCCTGTGCAGGTGCCAAAATAAATGTTGGGGTCCACACTAGCCCCACGTTGGGGCATCCAAAATAATGTTGCAGCCCAGGCAAAATGTTGAGGCCAGGGCCAACCCACGTTTGGGCGGCCACTGTATCCTGGCCCAAGCTGCCGATCCAGTCTGCGGGTCGGGGTTCAGTAAGTGCGAGGCTGAGGGCAGATTCTACCTAATGTCTGATGTGTATGAATCTCTCTCTCTCTCTCTCTCTCTCTCTCTCTCTCTCTCTCTCTCTCTCTCGTCTGATGTCTGGTTCTGTCTTCTATAGTCTGATTCTAAGCCACGCCTCTAAGTTACACCTTTAATCATGCCCTTAGGTCTTGTCTCTAACTTTGATCTCTATACTTCTGAGCCATACTCTTAAGTCACATACCTATAATCTCATGCGCCTTTAATCTCAAGATATCTAAACCAAGATTATCGGAGTGTTCTCAGCTGTTGTAGGCTATTGTAATTCAAGTCTCATGTCAGGGTATATGGCTCTAGATGGCTGCAAAGCTGATAGCTGCTTTCTGCTAAAAGTTGGCCCCCAACAGAGAGAGAGAGAGAGAGAGAGAGAGAGAGAGAGAGAGAGAGAGAGAGAGAGAGAGAGAGAGAGATATTTGTTATATTTTCATTAAATTAAATAATGTGAAACCAAATAAATGAAGATGTTGGTATCTGTGATGGTTCATATATACGTGGCCCAGCTAATGGCACTATTAGGAGGTGTTGCCTTGCTGGAGTAGGTGTGTCACTGTAGGCTTTAAGACCCTCTTCCTAGCTGCCTTGGTATAAGTTTTCTATTAGCTGCCTTCAAAACAAGAGGTGGACCTCCTGCAGCCCCAGGTCTGCCTAAACTCTGCCATGCCTTGATGATAATGGACTGAACCTCTGAACCTGTAAGCCAGTTTCAATTAAATGTTATCCTTTATAAGACTTGCTTTAGTCATGTTGTCTGTTCACAGCAGTAAATCCCTAAGACAATACCAACTAATATATTTTCTCAAACACGAAAAAAAATGCACACTAAGCGTTAGCTTCATTGTGTATAAAGCATTATGTGCACAGTGATTGTTTCTGTATTAGTGGCTTAAAAATATTCAAGTGTAGAACTGTGATCATTCTATATTTTATTTATATTGGACACAATTAAATATTTTTTCTGTTAAAATCTTTGTATTGTTAGCTTATGAGAGAGATATTCTCTACCACAAAAAGACACTTAGAGTTTAAGCAAACTTTTATATTTGGACTATGGAACAAACTTGTACTTCATGTCTTGAAAGACTAAAAGCTTATGCCAGAAAATTTATGCCCACTCATGAATGCAGTAGAGCACAGAAACACATTCTAGATAACAGTCTCAACATGGGCCTCAATTTAATTGTTCTTCAGTCACCCCATCCATTTATAAGTTTGAAATGATAAATAAAATAGATACAGATAGAGATTCTAAAATTAATATTTAAAATTGTAGGAGGGGTTATCTGTCAAACCCCTTATTTCCTATGGAAAGTGTAAGGATACATCTTAAAATAAAAAGGCTCTGTGACTCACTTTCTATTTGGCAAGCATGCTAGGCCAGATCCCAGCCGAATGCTTTTTGTGCTTAATAAGATATACCATGAGGCAACTGAGAGTAGATTTTCCACCTTGGCAATGATATGGAAGGAGCATTCTTCTTTCTTTAAGCCAAACTGAGGAGGCTACATTTGGGAAGATTTCTTCTTGGCTTTGACCTGTAGCATTCTTGGAACAGAAGGCTCTGGCAAGTAAATCCAAAGTGATGGCATAGTTGCATCTTAAGGAAGGCAGACATTTGAGGCAAACACCAGGGACCCTAAGATGATGAATACTGGCTGCCACACAAACTGAAAAGATACTTAGAAGAGAGCACCTCCACCTCAAAGGGCTGTATTGCTCTGTCCAATGCTTTGTTCTTGTTTTTCCTCTGTACAGAATGTGGATTTAAAAAGTCTCTAAAGTATATCACAAGAATTTACTATTGTCTCAGAAATTTTGCCGTACTAATTCCAATTTTTGACAAAAATGACTTACTAAAATTTTATGTCAATATTCACTGATGATATTGGAAATATAGCATTTCTATGCACAAATATTCTATTTAACAATAAGAGTAAAATTTAGAATTAAACTTCTATTTTGTGAGATTAAGTGTTCTTTACTTTCTGTATTATTATAAGCCTAAAAATGAGCTAACACATGTAAAAATTCTACATGTTGAAATAGAGACAGAAATATGTTAACAAGTACTGTATGACTTGTGAAGTTCCAGTGAGCAGAATGTAAAGTGAATATAATAATAATAATAATAATAATAATAATAATAATAATAATAATATAAATAAAAATAACTGTATGACCATTGGAGGATACTTAAATAATGAAATAGAAGTAAATACAGGTAATTTCCATGACCTTTGAATTCAAAGAATGTCACTAAATGGATAAAATTAAATACATAAAAAATAAACAAATAAATAAATAGAATGGAATATATTATAAAGCTACTATATATGTGCCCATATATGAAAGTTAAAAATTTGAGAAATTTGAATTTTGAATTATGCAAAAATATTATAATATTTAATAATCATTAGATTTAATTTGATAACTTAAATATATTAATCTCCTGTTCACATGTAAAAAGGGCTATAAAAATTTTGTCTTTAGAAAATCTATACAATAAATAACCAATGTATACAATAGAATACAGGTAAATACTTATCAAATATTTTATTCTATGTAAATGAACAGTTTTCTAGATACTGAAATGCAAAAATCATTACAAATTGAGTGTATGTTGTCTATTCAAATGGTCATGCAAAGTAGTAAGGATTATTGGAAATTTGAAGTAGGATATGCTTTTAAGCACTATTGTCCCATAGAACTAAAAACTATGATAATTCATTTGCTAAAATAAGAAAACCACCCCACTTTGACATTTTAAATAGAAAATTAAGACAACTAATATTTCAATTAAAAATAATATTAGCATAGATGAGTTAAGAGTACACTGGTATTTGCTGTTGTTTGCTTAATTTTCATTAAAACAAGCAGCACTTCATAAATATACATACATACATTAAGTTTGGTATATTTGCAAATCCAAAATTTGCTAATTAAATGAATACATTTGTTGTACATT
Organism: Arvicanthis niloticus; assembly: GCF_011762505.2. NCBI lineage: Eukaryota > Metazoa > Chordata > Mammalia > Rodentia > Muridae > Arvicanthis > Arvicanthis niloticus. The sequence continues at coordinate 39,319,562 of NC_047674.1, read as the reverse complement.
ACAAAGCATATGGAAAGAGCAAGAGCTTCTATTTATATATTACTTAAAAAACTTACTGACATAAAGATGGACGTCTTAATATATCTCAGGGTGTGTATGTCAGAGAAGCTGGCCAGAGACATGGAAGTTCATTTGTCTGCACTCATGCTGAGAGCACACCAGTGTCTAGCAGCAGGAACAGCTGAGAGCTCACAAATAGCTTCTCTCTCACCCACCCTGATTATCTCCTTGTTTGTCAAAATGAAATTCGAGGGTGGGGGAAGGGGGAGAGGCTAAATGGGTAAGGGCACACCCTCATAGAAGTAACGGGGGTGGGGGGGAACAGAATAAGGGCTTTCTGGGGTGGGGGGAATGGGGAAAGGGGATAACATCTGAAGTGTAAGTAAATAAATTATTCAATAATAAAAAGGTTTTCTTCCTTTTAGATGTTCAACTCTGATGGCATCCTTGGGCTTCTGAGACTTCCGTAATATCACTTTGGCATTCTGAGAATTAAATGCCAGTCAACATAAAAGCTATGAATCTCCCCATCACTTCCCTTGACTATGTTGGTCTCCACAGTCACAGGGACATTATCTCTCTTTCTGATGGGAGTGGAATCATATTATTTGAATATATCACAGCCAAATCAGACCAAATGAAGTCCTATTTCTGGAGGAACACCAACTTTTTTTCTCACCTTCTACATTAGTAAAATAGCACTATTGATCTATTCTATCTCAATGAATTATTCATTAGGGTAAATGTGATTGTGTGAATGGCTTGTGTTCTTCCAAACAAATCTCATAGTCAACTATAGACATTAAAGCTTAGTTGGCCTCACTGTTTTGTAGACTTCAGTCCATGATCAGCTGTTTCTGTTATTTTATGATCTTGGACATAAGGCAACATCCTAGGAGAGTATACAGAGCAAGATGTTCACTTTTTAACAATGGAGAATAAGTGAGACTGATTAAGATGCTAGGGTCCCATACCCCCAGTTCTATAACCTCAGTAACATAATAGTCTTCCACTAGGCTCCACCTTTTAAAGGCACCATCATTTTTGAAAGAGTAACTTTCTGCAGAGCAATCTTCAAACTCATGGAGTTTGGGGCCTAAAACATCCAAGAATAGTGATAATAAGTAATAACAATTTAAAAATAACAATATAGAATTTTCATAAATGTTAGAAATTTAATTGTATATTCTATTTACAACTTAATTTAGGTCAATCATTTGTCATTTTCTTGGAGTTCCACTTGGATAGTTCTCTTCTCATATTCTCCTGATAAATTTTTTAGGCATATGATTTTTCACATATCCACAGATATGGACATACTTAATTATATCCAGAATTAAAGACAAATATTCAAGCATCAATTTATTTCAGTCAGAAGTTACCCAATAAACAATGAAAACTCAGATAATTGCAGATAAATAATTGAATTATATTTTAATTGTATTTTTAAACATTAAAGAAGCATTAACTATTATGTGCTTTTACAAGTAAATTAAAGATATATGAAATCATCTTAAAGACAAAACTAAGGGCTTCAAACTTCAATAAAAGAAATGCAGAAAATAATTATATTATCATTAAGTAATGCTTATAGTATGCAAATACGAATGAATTTGATATAGTAAAATATTTATTGGAAATAAATATATTAAATTAAACAATATTGCCATCATGAAATGAGTAAAAACTTCTGCTATTTATTATGACTTAAGGCAATTATAAAAATAAATTTGACTTGTAAAATAAAGATGAAAATAAGAAAATAAACCAACAATAAGAAACTGTAGTAATGGATAATGAAATAAACAAAACAGTAAAAGGTATAGATAATAACTCTATAAATTGAATATGGTAATATATTATTGTAATATATGGGGTTTCTAAAATTTAGAATATGGCTCAAAGTAAATATCTGAATGAGAATATAATTGACAGGAAGAATAAGAACATTTATGAAGGATGCAATATATTAAAGTAATAAGAATTGATCATTTCCATCCAATTGAAAACTGAAAAGATAATGCTTTTCTTAAAAAAGAAACCTATAAAATCATAGCATTGCCATCCACAAATCCTAAATAGAAATTGAATATACTACCTTGAAGAATGAATAAAAGTGAAAGGTTTCTAAATTACGTCTATGTGGATTGAACATATATTGTTCAACAAACAATGGTATGCACAAACAACTGTCACCAATTGGTTTAAAAATATGTAGAAAAACAAAAATTCAAAACCTAAATCTTTATTCTGGTAATTCTTATGAAAACTATAATACAAATATGTGGATATTGATATTACAGTCGTTATATTTCAGTAACATCTAAAGGTATTATATGTGATGTAATACTACAATACACCAACTTACCCCATGTATCATCAAATGACAGAAAAATAAATGTAACACAGGAACAATATTTTCAGTTTTCTTTTCTGTACATTTTTATCATTTCATTAAAATGATCTATTTGTGTAGTTCCAGGTAATTGTAATAATTGGCACAATTCTGCCTTGAAATACTCAAATGAGATGAACTGAAGTAAAACATAACTTAGAATTATTGACCTATGCAAGATAAAGAGAATTAATGGCTGTGGATGAAACCTGAATGTGGCCATTGTTATAAATCTTTTTGCCATAGCAAAAGAAATTTGAACGCCTGGGGAGGTGCCATTAGAAAATGTCATAATAAGCCATAACTTTTTACTATTTTTTAAAGGAAAGGTTAGCATTAGTGCCTAACCTTAATGATTCCACTCATATATCTTCACTAGTGCTGACTGTTTCATTACATTTTGTTGTTGGCATTTCATAAAGTATGATGGAAGCAATTTTAGTGATTATTATTCCAGAATTCTCCATTTCTTATTCATATACTGAATGGCCCATGTATTAAAATGATAGTTTATGTCAATCTGCAGTGAGACTAGAATACATAATAGCCACAGGATGTGGAATATCTGTTCTTAGTTTAACTTGGACACTATCCAAGTTCATCAACTCTAAAAAGTTGGACTTAAAATTATAGAACTACTTAGTGAGGAATTTTCATGATAGTATACATCAGTAAGCTAAATATCTTAATATTTTAAATATATATTTATTCTGCCCATAAAAGTACATCATATGTACCACTGTCTTTGAAGAGTCTACTGAAGTATTCACATCACTTTATATTTAATATTATTATACCTATTATGATGATAATTCCAATTTTATTAGATAAATCTAATTTTGTAAAATATAATTTTAATTAGATAAATCTAATTCCAAATATATTAGAATTACTATTAAGGAAATGAATACAATAATAATAGCAAGAAAGTACAAAATGCACTTGATTATAATAAACTCCTTGATACAATACAATACAAAACAACAAATATTTTCTGTTATATATTACAATGAAAAGACAAAACATTGTATGCAGATCAGTGGGTTTAATGCATACTATTTTGTTAATCTGCTCTGACAAATTGTACTTGAGATGACAAGAAAGCAAGCTTGTATGTCAGTTGATATACACTCATCATTCAGTGCTTTAATAACTCAGAAATAATACATATAAAGTGACAAACTAATTATATTCTTCATCCATATGCAAGTTTATTTCTTAACATTCTTTGTGAGGCCAAATGGTGAGTTAGCCCCCTAGACTGTCACTGATATACACACTTCTGTAATATGCATTTTTCTTGAATGTATAAAAATGATTCAAAGGCCATAACTCATCCAAGGTCAGAGTGCCCATTAGTTGAATTTAATTTAGAGAGAGGAGTTCATGGTGTGATCCGAGAGTAAAATATTTGAAGACTCATTCCCTTATTGAAAATAGATAATGATATTGCAAAATAACATGGAAAGACACAGTTGCTTGGAGAACATCAGTGTGAGCCTTAAACACATAACTACCAGCAGCAATGTATCATAAACATGATGAAATACATTGCAAACAGCGAATGTGACTACAAGAAAACACTAAACCACATGTATGTTCCCTTACTGATAATCATCTTGAGTATAGCTGCCTAGAGTCTATTAGTAATTCAGCTCACCTGTTTGTGACTGCTCACCCTTGGGATTAAAGGAAACGTAAGCTTTTAAATATCTAGAAACTAACATTTGTGGTTAGTTTTAATATAGTAATAGGTAAATAAAAAGTCTCTGAAAATAACTGAAAACCACAAATAGTGAACTGCATAATTCATTGCTACAGACCTTTATAAGAGAAAAAGATCTTGACAGCTTGCAAAGGAAGATGAGATGTATATTTCTCTCTGTCTCACTGTTTCTCTCTTTTTCTGTCTCACACACAAACATACACACACAGACAAATACACACACGCACACTATTGGATTTAAAAGAATGTCTGCTATCATCATCATCATCATTAATCAGCTACATAATGTGTTCTCAGGTCAATTCTTAAAACTGTTACCTTGTATACCAAATAAGATAATGAAAATCAGACAATGTAGTTGAGTCACAGAAACTTAGAAAACTGTATAAGATATCTCTGAATCAACACTGGAGCATGGTGACCTTATAGAAGACATGTCATTAAAGAAAACTATTGATAGTTACTCAACTTAGAACTGAACTTAATACTTGCATGTATTTAAAATGGTATAAAAGCAGATTGGAGAAAAATTTTAAAAAGAAAAAAAAAAAAAGAAAACCAACTCTTTTTCTCTTAGAAGCCATCAATATTCCATATCATTCAATATATTCCAGTACATTCTTCCACATGTACAATAGAAATTAAGATTTTGATTGACCCTCACCGACAGTAATAGCTTTTAAAACAAACATTTGGCCAACAATCACATCTACACTACATTTGTTATATTTTCATCTTACTTAAAGTGTTTCTAAAACTGAATAAGTATTTATATTGAGCAAGTTTCCCTTAAATTGTAAAAACAGCTACTACTTAATGTAGCTTTCTGGTCAGCTACTTTCCTTTTTTGTTTGTTTATTTGTTTTCTGTTCTGTTTTGTTTTTAACAGTTTTATTGAGGTACAATTGACATACAAAAAACCATATATATTTAAATTATGCAATTTGATAAGGCCTGACATATGTATACATCCATTTAATTATCACCACATTCAAGATAGCAAACATATCTATTTTCCCCCAAATTTTTCTTGTACCTCCCCCTCACATAGTTTCCTCCCTCGCTCCCCAGACAACATATAATGTTTTCTGTTGCTCTAAGTTTGTTGGTGTTTCCTAACCTTTATTCAGAGACATGGACTTGGCCTTCCCACGTCTTTATGCTAAAGAGTCGGTAAAGAGTCAGTGTTGGGAATTGGTTCTAAAGTTTTGTCTTATTTCAGCTCCCCAACACTGCTTCCAGGTCTGAAGGTCCTAGTTCCCAGCTAGTTTAGATTGGTAATAAAGAATTGCCATACAGCCACTGACTTGTCATAAAGAAGGAGGTGAACTTTTAGATTGCATGGGCAAGAGATACAGAGAGACAAATAGGTGTGTGTGTGTGTGTGTGTGAGAGAGAGAGAGAGAGAGAGAGAGAGAATGAGAGAGAGAGAAATAGAGAGAGAGAGAGAGAGAGAGAGAGAGAGAGAGAGAGAGAGAGAGAGAGAATTACCATGAGAATAGAATAAAAGACCATCTTCCATGTAAGATTGCTGAAAAGTGGCCCTAGGGGCCACTTCCCCTATTCTGTCTAGGGTAGCAGAGATGAAATATAAATTTTAAAGGATATTAACTCAGAAATACCAGAGGGGAGTGTGTGCTAGCCTCAGAGAGGTTTAGAAGTGCCCAATCATTGAGCTAGTCAAGGCATATAAAAGTTAGAGTTAGCTAGCGTGTGTGTGTGTGTGTGTGTGTGTGTGTGTGTGTGTTTATGATTTTTGAATCCAGAGCTTTTCCCATCTGGAGCCAAAGTGGATTAACTAATTCAATGCTACAAGACAGTCATCTGAAATCATAGCCAAGCACTTCAGGAGATAACAAGTATGAGTTTCCAGTCACTTTGCAGGCTTAGTTTTACAACTATAGTAACATTACATGGAATTGTTCAAATAGTAATGAAAGTCTCCATCCAGTGTCTGAGTCTGAGTAAATAAACTTCACTTACTAGGAGAAACAATGACAAAAGTAATAATATGGAATTTCCAGCCATGCTTAATAACATTACATAAAAATAAATATTGGAGGACAGATAAAAATGTTTAAATATACATCCATTCTGAATAATTACAAATGCACAGAAATTTCTTGCGGTCTAGACGTGCATCAAATATATTTGGTTGTTTCATCCATGAATTCACCTTGGACCAGAATATAATTTTAGTTATTATAGCAGCCTTAGTGTCAGGCAATACTGTGCTAACAAATTACTTCTGCTTAAGAGGCTTAAGCAGCAAGCTGGCTCACCACTGTGGAGACTGGAATTTCTAATATCAAGGTAGCAGTTAAAATCAGACTCTGGTGCTGTGTGTGTGCATATGTGTGTTTGTGTGTGTGTGTGTGTGTGTGTGTGTGTGTGTGTGTGTGTGTGTGTGTTTTATTTTTACGAGATTAATCCTCAATATGTTTATTTTTTATATTGGTCTTTTAGTGGTTGGTAGGGATTTGCTTAACCACAAGGGTGGGCTCTTTGTAAAATCAATATACTTTTGAGACTTGAGAACTTACACCCCATGGTCTATCTAAAGGCTATGAGAAGGCACAGCTGAAGCCTACTGTCTACAAACAAAAAGCTGCTCTCTTAGTGCTTCAGTTTGTATCTGAAATGTTCCCTGATGAACAAAGTTTACAATGATGAACTCTCATACATTACATTCACTGAGAATGTGCTTTTGAAGAGACTTAGAGGACTCCAGATAGTTTTTTTCTTCCTACTTTTTTGTTATACTATGCAATCTACTGATCTTTTCTGCAGAGACCTAAAACAGTGGAGCAAAGATTAAAGACATAAAACTTCAAAACTCTGAGCCAAAGTTAATTGTATCACATATTTTCCATAGTGATTAAGGATTGGATAGTATGCACACTGTTAAAGACCTTTTACATTTGGATAAATTAAAAACTCAGCTAAGACAAAACTTTGGAAAATAAATCACAACAGCTCATATAACTCAAGCTTAATAGATCAAGATTGCCCTTGCTTCTAGATCAGTTGATGCTTCTCCATAAAAGAAGTCAATGCATTCTGATTTATCTACCTGTTTGTTCACTTGCTACTTGTTCTGTTTGTAGAGTAGCACTTAGTTCTGAATAATAATGGACAGTGGTGTCTTAGAGGTAAGATACTCTTAGTTAATGTATATGAGTTTATTAAACACATAGCAATCAAAAGTAAAAGAACATATGACAAATAGGAGATAAACAATATCATATAAAACATTTATAACACCCATGAAAATGGCCAGATAAGCTCTATTGAGAGAAGCTCTAAGAGTAAGCAGCTGATGACAAGCAACAAAGCAACAGCACCAAACAAATTACGTGTTTGCAACATCTATTGACATAAACAGAGAAGCCTCTGGTTCTGAGATTTCTAAGTACCATGTCCCCTCAATGATTTGGTTCCAAATTATCATTGCCACTAAAAGCACTCTTATATGATGATATTAACAAGTACTACCTCTGTGTGGTTGTTCTAATATGCTAGGCGAAGGGAGTGGCATTGTTTGAAGATGTGGCTTTCTTGAATTGGTGTGGGCTTGTTGTACAAAATGTGTCACTGTGGGCCAGGGCTTTAAGATCCTCATACTAGCTGCCTGGAAGCCAGTCTTCTAGATGCCTTTGAAAGAAGAAGTATAACTTGTAGCTTCTCCAGCCCCACATCTGCCTGGACACTGTCATGCTTCCTACGTTGATGATAATGGACTGACCCAAAGAAGGTGTAAGCCATCCATAAATAATGTTGTTCTTTTTAAAGAGATCTTGGCCATAGTGTTGCTTTATAGCAATGTAAACCCTAACAAAGACACTCTCTGAAAAATGGCTTTTCTCCTAACTATTCTCTCTCTCACATCTATCTATCTATCTATCTATCTATCTATCTATCTATCCATCCATCTATCTATCTATCTATCTATCTATCTATCTATCTATCTATCTATCTATAATTTATTTACATTTCAAATGTTATCCCTTTTCCCAGTTTCCCACTTGGAAAACCTCTATCCCATCATCCATCCCCCTGCTTCTATGAATGTGTTCCCCCACCCATTCCTGCCTCTCCACTCTTGCATTCTCCTGCACTGGGGGATGAGCCAACACACAAACAAGGGCCCCTTTTCTGATTGATGCCCTACAAGGTTATCCTCCAAACAGACCCCGCAGAATTCCCAGGGACTAAACCACCAAATGCCAAATTTTTAAGATCTATAGCTCATTTTTATTTAGTTGTGGAGTTGTGTCTATTTAATTACATCTTAAACACAATTTGAAGAAGTAATAAGAGTTCATAAATAATACACAAATGTTGTTGTTCTAAGATATATATTATAGTCAATAGAGTAAATATGCCTTATCTGATAATCAGCTAAACGTTTCAAATTTAGGCATGGTTATACTTACCTGAAATATCAGCATTCTGTGTGTAATGTTGGGAAGGTTAGTCATTCAAGATCAGTCTTGGCTACAAAGTGAGTTTGAGGCCAGCCTAAACTACCTGAGAGCATGTTTAAGTAAAAAAGTCAAATAATAATTTCAGGCAGATATCTAAATCTTAGGCTAGAACAAAGAAGTATTTTCAGGCAGGAATCTAAATCTTAGGCTAGAACAAGGAATTAGGCTTCAGACATGAAAATGACTTTGGACTAGGACAAGGAATTTGGCTCAGATATTTTGGCCATCCTGATGAGCCCTTAGAAACAGTGATCATACGAGTATTCACAGAATTGTGTTTAATACCTTCCTTGTTCTTTGATTATTTGTGTTTATTGTCTTGCTTGTCCCTTGACTATTTGCATCTATTATATTGCTAGTTCCTCAACCCAGAACTGACCTTAATACTAGCATGTAATTAAAGTGGCATAAAAGCAAAAAGGAGGAGGGGGGATGGGAAAGGGAGGTTCTAAGAAGGAGAAATGAGAAAAGGGGATGTTATCTGAAATGTAAATAAATAAAATATCCAATAAAAAACAGAATTGATGAAAAACACAGATTATAAGCCCAAGCTTATATTTGAAAGCATGTAAAGGTAATTGGTTGAAGCATCAGTCATTTTATAACAGTTGTTTAAAAAATGATCAAGTCATATATTATAATTGTCCTTGACCTAACTTTAAGATTAAGAATATTTAAGGTAGTGTATTTCAAAGTATGGTAGTAGTAGTTTCAATCTCACAAAATTAGTCACTGGGAGTACAAGTACTATGTGGATAGAAAGGAAAGAGTTCCAGTTCTCAATGTATATTAAAAATATTTATCCAGTTAAAATCATGGTAATATGAAGACATTTAATAAACTAATTAATAATATTAAAAAGTAAAAAAATTAAACACAATAATGATGTTAAATTATAAAAAAAAGAAGCAGGAGAAAAAGAAAGAAAATATTTCATTAAGATTATCAACTGCCAGATCACTTAACTTTTCTTGAATCTGTTTTGCTTTCACTTTCACATCATAAATAATTCATCTTACCCAACACAGTGGGAACCCTACAGTGTTCACATGGAGTTTTTATTAAAAGTTCTATCAGAACCCTACAGTGTTCTCATGGAGTTTTTATTAAAAGTTCTATCAGACCCTCCATCGGCAATAGGAATATTTTCTTTGCTAATATCTCTGAATGAAGTTCAGACAGCTACATATTTCAATGTTCATTCACATTCTGATTTCATTGGTTACAAGCAAAACGTGATACTACTATTAGGACCAGCTAGATTATAAAGGACCAGTTGAATACAGCTGTATCATTGCTTGCATGGCATCTCATATGGAGGTGGTAGAAAAAAATTAGTCTTCAAAGCTAGGTTCTTTGGATCCATTGTCAATATTTATGGTTTTTTTTTTTTTTTTTTGAATTTTCAGAATACCTCAGAGTGTTAGTATTTGGGAAAACTATAGCTGTGCACTAGTGCTTAACTCAATCAAAATGACTGATAGAGCATCAGAAAACTTAGATTTCATTAGAAACAAGCTTTAACATGATGGGCAGGAATGAAAGAATTCCCAGGCCAAAATGGGCTAGCCTGATCAAGCTATATATGCCAATCCTTAGGTTTGACAGAAATGAAAATACTGACTTCAAGCCATGAATACTTTTATCATCATTTTCTGCAGTATCAAAGCTCAACAGAACAGCATTCTTTAAATTCACAATCTCACTATGCAAAGTTAAAACATCCAGAGACATGCTAGATTTATGCCAAATTCCCTACAGGTGTCTTTAAGCTTTTTTTATGTTATAATGATTATCATTGTAATTTTAGAAGTAACACCAGTCCAATTGTATTTGTCATGACACTCGAAGTGGCTCTTAACTCTTAAACCCTGAACCTCTGTTGCATCCTGAGCTTCCCCACATTTGGGGACCAAAATGTCTTGGACTGTTCTGTCAATGTTGGGACCTGCACTGCCAAAAAAACCTTGGGGACTAACTTGTTACTGCCCCAAGCAGATCCGGTCTGCAGGTCTGGGTTCAGCAAGAGAGACAGTGAGGATGGACTCAAAGAATAGAGACCAGGCAGAGTGTGATTCAATCCTGTTTATTCTTCAGTCTCTCTTCCTAGTACAAGTCCCAAGTCTTGAGTTCCTATTCCCTAGTTCCTAGTCCCTAGTGCCTCCAAGTCCCAAGTTTCTTCTTCCAAGTGCTAAGTGCCTAATGTCTAATGCCTAATAACTAACTCCAAGTTGTACTCTAAGTTGTACTCTCTAACCTAATTCCTAGTTCCAAGTTGTACTGTAAGTTGTACTCTCTAACCTAATTCCTAGTTCCAAGTTGTACTGTAAGTTGTACTGAACTCTTCTGTCTGCTTCTTGCCTTTTATATGTCTCACTTCTAAGCCACGCCTCTAAGTCACGCCTTTAAGTCATGCCCTTAGGCCTTGTCTCTAAATCTGATCTCTAAGTCATGCCCTTAAGTCTCAGCTCTAAATCACAGCTTTAAGTCTCACACTCCCAAGGGAAGATCCTGGGTATCTAAAGCAAGATGTTATCAGAGTGTGCTCAGCTGTTGTAGGCTGATATAATCAAGTCTCTTGTCAGGGTATATGGCTCATGATGGCTGCAAGAATGATAGCTGCCTTCTGTTGGCTCCTCACAAACCTCATTCTGATAATTTGAATAGGATATAGAGCATCAATCCATATTTCTAAACATCTATATAAATCCTCTTGTATACTCAACACATTAGTAATATTTTTTTGCTAGATGATTAACAAAAGTAACTGTCTTAAGTTCTTGTGTCAAAACTATTTCAGAAGCAATGGTGCTAGCAATTAATGTAATTAAAGCTATTATAACAGCAATAATTAAGCCCACTACCCTCTCACTTCTGCTTAAAGCCTAACTCACTTCTAGCACTTTCAAGCTTTTCTTAGAGAATCAAGTTTTTCTAATACTTAGGGCAGTAATACAGACAAAGTACATAACTTAAAACTGAAAATGGACCCCCAGTCAGAGCTATTAATTTAATAGCAAGCCAAAGATGAGTAAGAATCTGCACAGAGCTTTACCAACCTAAGACATAAGTGCATTGCTTTTGATAATGCATATTCCACAACAGGTAAGGAAGACATTCTTGTCATAACAACCTAAGACAGGCTCAGTCTGGTGATGTGGAGAGCTTTTGGGGCTGCCTGGCTGGAATCTGACATTGACCAAGTACAAGGAAATGGGCTACCCAGAAGGATTCTGATATTAGGCTAGAACAAAGAAGTAACTTCAGGAAGAAATCTAAATCTTAGGCTAAAGCAAAGTTGTAATTACAGTCAGGAATCTAAAACTTAAGCTAGAACTAAGATGTAAGCTTTCAGCATGAAAATGACTTTGGGCTAGGACAGGGAAGTAGGCTCAGATATTTTGGTCATCCTGAGAAATCCATAGAAATAGTGATCATGGGACTCTGTTTTTGTCCTTTTTTTTTTTTTTTTTTTTTTTTTTTTTTAACTATCTGGGTTTACTTTTTTTATTGTCTTGCTTGTTTCTTGATTATAGGCATCTATTGTATTGCTAGTTCCTTAACCTAGAAATGACCTTAATACTTGCTTGTAATTTAAATGGTATGAAGCAAAAAGGAAAGAGGAGGCATGGGATAGGGGATTACTGTGGGATGGGGGAATGGGGAAAGAGGATAACATCGGAAATTAAATAAATAAAATATTGAATAAAAAAAGAAAACTTAGATTTCACACATACTTACTTTTTATGGAGCTGTTATCCCTGTGTATTAATGAAATTTGACTGTGTTCTTCTTTTTAAATGTAGATTTTATAAATTATTCTATGAAATAATTATAAATCATTTACTTGCAATATATTAACATAACTATGTATATTTCATTAGTTTACTAGAAGTTGAAAGCCTATTCTATGTGTTTTCATAACCATTAACTAAAATAAAACCAACATTATTTTGTGAACAGCAAGAACATATATGACTTGTTCATGTGGCTTATATAGTAAGTGATAACTGAGGAGCTTATGGTAGAAATACTTCTTACTTCTTTCTATAATAAACTGCAGTGAGAAAGATATTTTAAATCCTAAGCAACTAGATGTGTCAAACATGAGTAAATGATTGACGTAATGGAAGCTAGTCTGAGATATCTCATTATGCTATATAATAAGATTAGAAAGGTGGAGGAGGATGAAGAAGAGGAGGAGGAGGATAAAAAGAATAAAAGAATGTGTTGCTCATTTTTTTTTTTTATTTATAAGTAACATTTTCTTCTTGAGGAATGTACTGTGTAGGGTGATCAAGGGAAACAGCTTCCAATCACTGATTTCTATTGCCATGAATGGACCATAGGCATGCATGTAGCTGATCAAAAACACTTGTAAAATCTATACATATTTACATATGAGGGGAAAAAGGCCAGCAGGAATAGGCATCAGGTAAAGGTAAAAGTTGAAAGGTTTCTTGATGTGAATTTGACCCTTGGGTCCATTTGGTGGGAGGAGAGAGCTTCTTCTGACTACTTGTGGCAGCTGCATGCCTACTACACATGTATACACATGCACATAAAATAAATAGGTTATTTTTTTTAATAATGAGGAAACAGTGTAATATGTTTTTTGTAATATAAGTTACTGTATTCTATATCTATCAACTACCTTTCTCCTCAAACAGAAATATATTAATAGTTTATAAATTATATTAGAAATTTTTAATCTGTTTGAAATTGTTGAGAACAGAATCTGATACAAATATGGACCTCTTTATCTCAGACTCTACTGTTCTCTAAGACTCTTAGTGCTAGGATAGGCTGATTTACTGTCAAGAATAAGGATAACAGAACACATTTATGTGTGTTATATACATTGTACACTCCCTCTTAGAAGGGGGAACAAAATACTCAAGTGAGGAAATACAGAGGACAAGTGTGGCGTAGTGACTGAAGTAAAGGCCATCCAGAGACTGCCTCACATGGGCATCTATCCCATCTATAGAAACCAAACCCAGACAATATTGCAGATGCCAAGAAATGCTTGCTGAGAGGAGCCTGATATAGCTGTCCTCAGAGAGGCTCTGCCAGAGCCTTACAAATACAGAGGTGTGTGCTGGCAGCCAACCATTAGACTGAACCCTGGGTCACCAATGGAGGAGATAAAGAAAGGACTAAAGGAGTTGAAGGGGTTTGCAACCCATAGGAAGAACAACAATATCAACCAACCAGACCCCCAAAGCTCCCAGGGACTAAACCACCAACCAAAAATTACATATTTGGGTACTCAAGGCTCCAGCAGCATATGTAGCAGAGGATGGCCTTGTGGGACATTAATGGGAGGAGACGCCCTTGGTCCTGGAAAGGTGCATGCCCCAGTGTAGGGGAATGCCAGGGCAGAGAGATGGGAGTCAGTGGGTGGGAGGGATAGCACCATCATAGAAGCAGGGGGAGGAAGGATTGGATAGGGGGTTCCAGAGAGGAAACCAGGAAAAGGGAAAAAAATCAGGGTTTGTATACTTCATTCAAATATTGAGTACTGAATAAATGAACCATCTTTATTATGTGTGCCTATTTATGAACATTTTTTTATTTTGTTCACTTTTTATGAATCTCTTGTTAGTAATAGAATAAAAGCATAGCTTGTCTATAGTATACTACAAAATATAAATGCTGATTTTTTGTTTTGTTTTTTGTTTTTGTTTGTTTGTTTGTTTTTGTTTTGTTTTGATTTTTCAAGACAGGGTTTCTCTGTGTAGTCTTGGCTGTCCTGGAATGCACTTTGTAGATCAGGCTGGCCTCGAACTCAGAAATCCCTCCTGTCTCTGCCTCCCAAGTGCTGGAATTAAAGGCGTGCACCACCACTGCCTGGCTAAATGCTGGTTTTATGTATTTTCCAAAACTAGTTTATGATCATCCTTGCCTGTTGCTGTTGCATTAGTTAATAATATTGTTGCTTATTAGTGTCTGATTGAGGATGAACAGTCATTGTCTTATTCACAATAATTTATACCCTGCAGACAGCATCTTAGAGCTAATCCTTGCCATCTCTACTAGCTAGGTTATTTCATCTTGACATAAGATGCAGACATTTGGGAAGAGGGCAGTTCAATTGGAAAATGCATCCACCAAATTGGCCAAAGGATAAACCTGTTGTGAATTTTCTTAATTAGTGATTAATGTGGGAGTGAATTTTCTTAATTAGTGATTAATGTGGGAGTGATTAAGGTGGTCCTGAATTCTTCAAGAAAGCAAGCAGAATAAATCAATGAAAAGTAATGTTTTATGGTATCAGCTCTTGTTTCTAAGTTTTTACTCTGTCTGTATTCCTACCCTGACTCTCCTCTGGGGTAGAATGTGACATCAAATTATTGGGATAATTGGCAAGTATTTAAACAGTAACAGTATTTGATTTTAAGAGAAACAGACATTCTCTCTAACACATTGATCCTATAGAAATAGTAGGGGAGCATGCAGCATCATCCCACTAATACAAGGTAAGACTTTATAAACATAAGGTCAGTGTGGTATTTCTAGATGCTACTTACATAGTAAAGACAAAGAAACAGAAAGGCACACACACACAAAAAAAAGAGCTGCACTGCAGCAATTAAACAGTTAACTTCTCACACAAAGACTTCAACAGGGACCTTCTTTCACATCCCCTCTGCTCTTCACCCTTCACAAGTCACATGCATATTCACAGGATGAAATGGCACCAGAATTTCATCTTTGGATTCAACACAAGTTGGTCCTGTAAGAATAAAAACAGTTTTAAAAAATGTATATTACACACTTTTTATATTTTTATATTGCTTTGTTTTGATATATCTTTTGTTCCCCGTGATATTGAATCCTAATTTTATCAGAAACAAATATATGTAGAAACAAATTTCTCACTTCAAACAATTATCAATTTCTTCTTACTGAATGTATCAGCCTGGGAGACAGGGCTCAATGGGTAAGAGCATTTAATGTCAGGCTGACTAACCTGAGTTATTGCTCATGGTCTACATTGTTGAGGAAGAGAAGTGACTCTTTCCACATTGTTCTCTGACGTCCAGTCTTGACACACTGCTTGGTGGCAATCCTGAACCTTCACACATGCACACTTAGCACCTGCTCAAAAATAAGAATATAGTAACAATGATTATATGGCCCATAGAACTGAAAACTTTTGCCTCAGATTTCTGAGGCTCATTTGTCTGATGCAACAGGTGACATCATATGGCCACTTTTGTACCTTGGTATTGAGGTGGATATGATGTCTTTGGTGGTTTGGGATTACTACCATCTCAAGCGTTTTAATCCTATTTCTGCAATGCACTTTTAAAATAACCTCACTACAGCCAACCAGGAAATGTTCTGTTCACATTATTTCATATTCTTTGCCCCTGATGGCCTGAGCAATGGAGTTTCAGTTATTGTCAGGTCTGTTTTCTAGCATCTGTAAGACCTAATGAGGGATGAGGTAAGCCTTCATCAAATTATACTTAGGTGGAGGTCATGAGGCATCTGAAACTGTTAAGTCCATTTTAAAATCCACCGGTCACACTGCTCTCCTTTCCACATTTAACTAAAATCTGCAGAATAGCTATTTAATAGAAATAGTTTTCTTTTATGAATAGATTTTGTGTTATACATCCACCTCATTTTGAATTATTTTAGGAATTAAACTCATATTCCCTTAATTATGGAAAACAAACCAAACAAAAGCTCTCAAAATTCACTACTATGCTATTGAAAATTAGATTAATTTGCTATTTAATGCATCTGGTTGATGACTGGGTGAAGATGTTAACATAACAGGTTTAATGCTCGTGTCTCAGCCACATTTCTTCATTTGGAATTATTTGCACACTGCAGTTGACCACTACCATTTGTTCTTGGCTCCTCCTGCAAATTTCCTTCTCTTAACGCGTGGCTTTTACTTGGAAAGTGATAAAAAATATTTTAAGAAAATTTTAGAAAATGAAGATGTTTTTAAAAATGTTAACAGAACAGAATTGACCTCTGAGAACCCACATGACAATCTGTGTATTCCAAGCAAATACATAACTCCATCATCAAATCAAGATAGTAGAGGCAGAAGTGTACTTAGGGCTTATTGGTTGTAACCTAGTCTAAAAATTATAAGCTTCAGCTTCTTAGAGAAACCCTACCTCAAAAAGAAAGAGTAAGCTACTATTCATATGTATACACATACAGATGCATGTAGGTACAAAACAACACGCAAATATAAACAACAGTATATCACTAGGGTTTGCTTTGTAGAATTATAAAGAATTTAGTGATTTCCACATTTGATACCATCAAGTACAATTGTAATACACACACACACACACAAACACACACAAAAAACCATGTATGTGTGAAAAATGAAAATTTATTGTAATTTTATAGCATGCTACAAAAGCAACAATAAGACAGTTGTTGCCTTTTAGAAAAAGGAAAAAAAAATGTTTGAAACTCTCAGTATATATGCTTTCCTGGAGAGTAACACAGAAATATAGATGTGAATATAGTGTGAATTTTTAATCCGAAATAGAGGAATTTCTCAATTTTGAACATACAGGGTCTTTTGTTTCAGTGTTCAGAGTTCAAAGTAAAGAATTATTCACAAAATTAACCTGTAAAATTGATTAATTTTCTAATCATGTAGAATGAAATTAAAATACAGTTCCACACATAGAAAAACACTTCCTTTGTTTTCCTTAAAATTAACCTCTAAGTTTCTGACCTGGAGGAAAAGTCATAGGATAGCCCTTAGCATCTACAGCACACTGGTGACTTTATCTTATGCCACAGTTTAGACAACATTCCATAAGTCCCCTCAAAGTTCTGTTTTCCTGAAAAAAAAAAAAATGATTCTGTTTCTGCCTCTGAACTCAGCTTCTGAAAAAATAGCTACAATGTAATGAGATTTCATGAACATAATCATAAAAGCATATATAGTCATCATTACATAGATAAATTGCATTAGGTAATTGAAAGTACCAGAGAATGTAAAACCCGTGGAAGGATTCATTTAACTTGCAGAGTTTTCTCATCTTACACGTAAAAATTCAGGACATTTACACTCTTAATATATCCCATAAATTTGGCCATAGGAGTAAAGAGAAGGATTTGATTTGAGTTAATTGCACAGGGTGTTTTTCCTTCCATAATTATTAATCTTTTGCAGCCACAATCTTACTGTTTCTTAACTCTAAGTCTTAGAGTCTAAGCTGTCTTTTTATTCTAGGCCTTATCAGTGTCCTGGCAAAGCAAAACCTATATTCTCCTCTATGTATGATTCAAAAAACTCTCAATGTAAGTAAATACGGAGCTATACTGACGTGGAGATGACTTAATGATCTCCTTTTCACTTTTCAGTGTTCTTAAGGCTTTAATGATGTAGAATACGCATGGAAAGATCTCTTATAAAAAAAAAAAAAAAAAAAAAAAAAAAAAAACCATAGTGTGCAAATTCCTTCCTGAGAAGGTCCCAAGAGGATCGGAGAGAAGGAGAAAAGACGAGGGGAAAGGAATGGAAATTAGGAAGTCAGGAAGGCTGAATTGGAAATTTAAAACAGCAAAAGATTGACAGGCAAAGAGAAGAGAGAGGATTGGGATGGCGGCCTTTTACCTTCAGCAACAACCCTCTGCATTTCTGCCTATGCACTGAGAGACAGGATTGAGGGTAGGCTTCTTGTAAAAGAGAGAGAGAGAGAGAGAGAGAGAGAGAGAGAGAGAGAGAGAGAGAGAGCAAGAATGGATTCTTACATTAAAGTAAAAGGTATAAGTGACTAATATGCATAAACTTCATTAAATTTTAAATAAGTGAGTTGATTTAATAGAGTTCAAATGCTCAGAAACTAAAGATGGCAGTTTAAACCAGCTGTTACCATTTAAGTGTTACTTTGGGGAATTATAGGAAAGTAGAGGGGAAACGGGGGCTATTTTGTGTCCCTGGTCCCCAGTCACTGATCTTGTCAGAAGGTACAGCGCTGGTTCCCACATGCAGTTTCTACGTCCCTGATGAATCCATGCACACTTTAAAATAAAAATTATCTGACTTGGAGATTAGACCATAATCTTGGATTTTAAAGCGCCTTATAGTTGCTTAATGAGATTTACTTAAAAGCACAAATGCACAGAAATATAACAGAAGCCTACTGAGAGAAATCTTATTCATAAGCAGTACACAGAGATTTAAAAAAAAAAAATCAGTTGAATAAAGAAAGGTTTAGGTGATCCATGGATGATTGCTCTGGGGTATTCTGAAGCACTTATTAGCAATACATACACGGGATGCCATGTCAGACAATAGCCAGAACGAAGCAGTGAATTATATTGTGGTTTGACCCCCTCTGTCTGTTCTTAACACTTTAATGAAAGATGAAGTTGTATATCAGTTTCCTATCTGTAGATCCTTTTCAGGAACTGCAGTAGTGCTTAAGCCAAGTAATTAGGCAGACACTGTGTCCCTAATTACTTTTCCCCACAAAAGTGGCTCTTCTATTTTGTGGCCAATCCTCCTCCCTGTCTCAGTTTGGTGATTGAAAAAAAAATTATGCTAAGTAAATACTGAAAGTGAGTTGATATAGAACCATTTAAATGCTAGGATATAGGCTTAATAGGAAATGCATAATATGTAAATATTTCATAATTCAATATTAATTTTGTTAATTTTGTCTAATTAAATTAAAAAAAAATGACTGAGGACAGGACTTAGTTTCAAAAGTGTTTGCTATTCAAGAATGAGGATCAAAATTTAAACCCAAGATCTCAGTGAGAGATCCTGTTTCAAGGGAATGAGACATAATGAGATGGAGGAAGACTTTAAACTTTCTCTCACCTCTGAAGGCACAGGCAGGAGCATAGATACACCCACACAATCATGGACTTTTACCACATGTTTGCAAGCATGCCCAAAGAACACACATGCAACACACACATAATAAAATAAAACAAAAATTTAAAAATTTACTATGTTTGCTTTATCTCTAAGATCGTTTTAATGACAGATTTTCATGTGATTTATATTTATTTTTACTCGGTTTAAAAGTGTAATAATTTACTTAGGCTGATGCTTGCATTATCATATTTTGTAAAATTCAAATATTATTTGGATATTAAATTTTTCACAGATATATGTATTTATTCCTTCAATAAAAAAGTGGTAAAAGTTAGATTATGATATTAAATGTCATAAATATCATAAATTAAAAATTGTCATCATAAGTATTTTTAACTGCTTGAATGGTTGTTTTATTTTTTTTTAATTTAATTATATTAGTTATTGTATTTGGGCTTATGTTTTTCTAATTTCATTCTATTTTTAACTTATATAATGTCAACGGAATTATCCATTCCAACTCTTCAGTTGTGCCTTAGCTCCAATTCACATTTCTCCAAAGTGTGTTGTGATGCTGATTATTAGAATCTGAAACCCACATCTGCATGCTCTACACTGACCTTTGCCAACAGACAGGAGAGAGAAAGTACAAGAACTCTAAAAATTATATTATATATTATATATTATGTGTTATATGTTATATGTTGCATGTTGCATGTTACATCACATATCACATATCATATCACATATCACATATTATATATTAAATGGTGTCACATACATATTTATAATTATATATGTTATATTTATATATACATATAATATGTTTTACACATACATAAATATATATATATATATATATATATATATATATATATATATATATAAACTTATATACATATCTTTGTATATTCCAGCAGATAACAATTTCTAATTCTTTTGAAGTATAGAATAGAATTTATTTAGGGCATGGGAAGGGGAGTTAAGAAGGAAGTAGAAGCAGAGAAAGGGAAAAAAAGAGAGAGAGAGAGAGAGAGAGAGAGAGAGAGAGAGGGAGAGGGAGAGAGAGAGAGAGAGAGAGGAAGAGGAGAGGTCTGCCAGGAACACTTGGAGAGAGAGGGTGAGGGGGCCAGGGAGAGAGGGAGAAAGAGACAGGAAGAGAAGATGAGTGAGAGTGTGGGGGCAGAGAGAGCCAGGAGGGGCCAGATAGCCCCTCCAGCCTACCTGACTGTTGCCAGGTAACTTGGGCAGAGCCTAAAAGGAATGCTAAAGATCCTCTGTTTTAGATAATTTAAAAAAGGAAAAACTAGCAAAAGGTGGTTGTGATGTAGCCAAAGGGTTTTTGTGACCTTCAGCTACTCCTTGCTGACTTTGGGGTGATGTTTCTCTAGAAACCTAAGAAAATAGGGATGAGGGTATTGGTCCAGTCTCAGGAGAACTGTCAATTTCCTTGGTGTCTTAGGGTCTGTGGAACCATTTGTGAGTAGGAAAAAGTAGGTCTAATAGAGGTGTCTGTATCTATGAGAGTAGACTGGAGCATAAGTGGTGGAGAATCTTCTCTGGAGCTATTCGGATGTAGACCTTGAGTAAACACCTGGTCATGGCAAGATGCTGAAATACACATATCTATTAGAGGCATAAAATAAATTTAAGTAGGTTTGGGAGAAAAAGTTTTGACTTCACAAGATGCTGAAACACACATACATATTAAAGGCATAAATTAAAATGGGTTTGAGAGAAAATTTTTCTTAGGTGTATATTTGAAACCCTTTGGTCTGGGTGGTTGGGGTTGAGGGGAGTCCTAATCTGGAATAAGTAACAGGCAGAAACTTAGCATATTGTTTGGCAGGTTATGTATCTAGATGGATTCTATTTGGTCCATGAGAGATCACAAAATACACATAATATACATAACATATACATAAAATTATGTACACATACAAATTAATATACATATCTTTATATTTGCCAGCATTCAGCAATTTCCAAATTTAAAAAAAAATATTTCTTGCTTTTATATTTCGATAGCACTGATACAGTTTGAGTAGTTCTTTTTTTTTTTTTTGATATTTTATTTACATTTCAGATGCCATCTCCTTTCCCCATTTCCCCTCCCTAGAAAACCCCTATCCCATGCCCCCTTTTCCTTTTTGCTTTTATGCAATTTTTTAAAAAAATGTTAATCAAAGGTTTTATAAGTTTGATAATGCTCAATCAGAAGTATAACCCAATACCCAACCCAGATACATCAACTATCTTTGACTGGTGGAGACACATGAACATCTGCTTCCATGCCCCACCCTCTCTTTCTCTCTCTTTCTCTCTCTCATCACCTAGCTTCTCCTCTCCTTCTTCTTCTCCTCTCCTTACTCCTTCTCTTCCTCTCGGTTCTTTTTCCCCCTTAGCTCCTCCTACATATCACGCTCCCTATTAAAATAAAACTTTTCTCTCAAAATACAATTAGAACATAATTATGCCTATTTGTACCAGTGAGGTACAAGGTAGTTCTAATATCCAGTCCATCATTTTGTTGACTAACCAGAACCTCTGTCATCTCTCCTAACTAAAACACTTAGTTTTGAACCTGGCTTTTTTCTTGGCTTTAGAGTGAATGTCAGCTGAAAACCATCCACTCAGATCTTTTCTCTCAAAGTAAATAGCCAGGATTGGCTATGAGACTATAGGTTTTCAACCCCGTCAAAAATCCAGAATGACCAAGTTAACTGAAATTATGGGAAGCACTAAGCATAGCTTCTAAAACTTAGCCAATTTATAGAGACCACTGAACACCTGGACTGTCCCTGCACTACAGAACGTTGGAACATCAAATCTTCAGCCTTCTGACCCAGAATCATCTGATAGACCTTAGTGATGCAGAATTATTAAGGGCTGATTACTCTAGGCAGATATAATCAGTCGAATATTCTGCAACTGTGTCCTTTTGTGGACATTAATTTGTCTGTAGAGGGAAAGAGGCAATTCTTGCCTAGTGGCTGTATCCCCACAGCTGGAGTAACTCCAAAGATGCTCAATTTCTTCTTAGAATCCAAGACAGGAAGCTGTCAGGAGCAGACAGGTCTCTAATCAAAATGATCATTAATATAGAAATGTTTATAACGTCAATTCTATGGACTTCTGACGTTTTGAAAACCAACTATCCATGTAAGGTAATCTGGACTATTGTTAACTCCTCTCAGCTGATTTGAGATGGTTAGCCTGTGAGTTAAAAGACTATAGCAAATTCATGGCTTTGAGTTTATTGTTAGGATGTTTTCTATATTTTATTTAGAAATAGCTGAGTAGTTCTTTATTACTAAAATATTGGTATATTTGTTCATATTTTTAAGTGTTTTCTTATGATGTTATGATGACAACTTCTACCATGAAATACTTTGTTAACTGTAAGTCAAGATTCCATATGTATCATCTCACTCTAACATACAAAAGCCTGAAAAGCATCAATGTTTGCTTAGTCATTCCAGAGAAACACTAAATGATGAGTATTGTTTTCCTTAAACTCAAACTTTAAGTGCTTTCCTTCAAGGTCACAGCAAACCACAGTATTCCAACAGCATCAAATAAGTCCTTTCTTTTTTCCTTCTGTTTACTTGTGCCCTTATTAAATCCCTTTGGTTTGCAGCATCTATTCACTGTATTTTCAGCAATCACTAACAATGTTTGGTTGTGGCTCATACTGTATCAGTACTGCTGAGAACCACTGAAGTGTGACAGTCTCAGCTCTTTAAATGTTAATTTTGAGATAAACTATACCTGTTTGACATAATTTGATTTATGTTTTGAGAAGATTATGATATAGTTGTATGATAGCTCTTTGGTTTTCTTCCTGCTAAATTTTTTGCTCTATCCTTCTTTACTATTTCAACTTTACGAACTAGTTAGTCGTTAAATATTCTTGCATACATATTTGTGTACATACATATCTATATTTTAATAGTTCATATGGTATATGAATTATATATAATTAATGTATATGTTACTCAATTAATGAAATACTATGCCAATCATATATATTATATATCTATATTCACATATTTGCATGTATTTTATTTAATTTTAGTAGACTTTTTCAGACATGTTTACTGTCATCTTACCCTTTCTTTTCCTTCTTCTGTACTAATGTCCTAGATATAGTTAGGTGGTCGAATAAAGATGTTACCAAGAATAAAGTGGAAAGTGGGGGCAAAAAGTGAGGAAGGAAGAGGAAAACTGACAGTAAGTTTGGAAAAAAAAAGCTCTTTGAAAACACTAATTCATAAGTTCTTAACAGAAACATGTATAAGCAGAATGCAATTATTTTTATCTTGTTTTATTTTTATTGGATATTTTATTTATTTACATTTCAGATGTTATTCCCTTTCTCCATTCCTCTCCCACAGAAACCCCCTATCCCATTCCCCATCCTCTTGCTTCTATAAGGATGTGCCCCCACCCTTCCACATACTCCCACCTTCCGGCCCTCGAAATTCCTCACACTCAGGCATCCAGCATTCACAGGACCAAGGCCCTCCTCTCCCACTGATGCCCGACAAGGTATAATGGCTGGAACCATGGGTCTCTCCATGTATGTTCCCAGACTGGCTGTTTAACTCCTGGGAGCTCTGGTTGGCTGAAATTGTAGATCTCCCCTTAGGTCCCCAAACCCCTTCAGCTCCTTCAGTCCTCTCTCTGACTCCTCCATTAGGGACCCTGTGATCAGTTCAATGGTTAGCTGCAAGCAACCGCCTCTGTATATCAGGCAGTGGCAGAGCCTCTCAGGAGTGAGCTATGTCAGGCTCCTGTCAGCATGCACTTCCTGGCATCCACAATAGTGTTTATATTTGGTAACTGCACATGGCATGAATCCCCAGCTGGGGCAGTCTCCGGATGGCCCTCCTTCAGTCTCTGCTCCACACTGTCTCCTTATTTCCTCCTGTGAGTATTTTGTTATTCCTTCTAAGAAGGACAGAAACACCCTCATGTTGGTCTTCCTTCTTCTTGAGCTTCATATGGTCCGAGAGTTGTGTCTTGGGTATTTCAAGCTTCTGGGCTAATATCCACTTATCAGTGAGTGCACTACATGAGAGAAAAATCTTCCTCAGAGAGGCAGCTGATATGAATTCAAATTCCAGTGTCAGGCATGGCTTACCACCCTTCGACTTATTATTTAGAGGAGTCTCAGAAATCATCTTCTTAAACTGAGCCATTGTGTGACCTTTTATTTCCCACAAGAATTTAATGGTAAGACTATTTATGAAGACATTACATCCTGATGATAGGATTAGGCAAGTTCATAATTACAAAGCATTTTTCCTGTGCACTAACTTGCAGTCTGAGAATGTGGTATACAGGCTTCTGTGAGATCAGTAATTAACTGACTTACCAAATTGTGAGCCTGCAAGCTAAAATAAGGAGTGATCAGGCTATGACACATATGTTCGTGTGTCCAATAGTAGTATAAATATATTGGGGATAACCAACGACTTTGTGATTGGATTTAAGATCTGTTCTATAGGAGGAAACTCATCCCTTACCAGGACTCTTACCAAGAATCGATGGATGGGGAATTCCAAAGCCCTGGAGAAAATAGGTTATGCCCAGCAGGTCTAACATTTATGAGCCTTTTCACTCATCAGTCTGAGTATCAGTAGATGTGTATTACCTTGCTCTATTCACAGAAAATTTCCCTATAAATTGATGTTTCATTCATTTCCAGATCTTTTGGTTTTGTGTAACTTTACCTCTACAGATCTGAAAAGAGTACTTGCTAACTGCTTGTGAACAAATTGTTAGAATTGCCTGCTTGGTGATAATTTTGTCAAATGTCATATAACTCAAGATATATCCATCTTACATGAGATACTTTTGCATTTTATCTTAAAATCTAAACCAAGAACCAAACCAGCTAAGGTAGATCAGCAAAGTAGAGCTGAGTCAGAAGAAAATTGAATTCTCATGATCTAGCTATCACCTGTAAGTCAATCTCAAAGCTTCTTTAATCCATATACAATTCTGGTATGAAATATATAAAATCACACTTTTCTAAGTCAAGGATATGCCAACCATTTTACCTAAGGCTCTAGTTGGAAAGCTTGGTTGAACTATTGAAGTATTTGCTATGTCTCCACTTACAATGAGAATTAAAGCCCAGAATATTGATAAAACTTGATATGATGTATGGTTATTCAAATAAACTAAAAACTTGAAAACCTGATGATAGTAGATATCACTCTTTTTGAGCAAGTGTGATTTACGGTTCTGTTATCATACACACAGGTGTTTACACTATCTGGTGATGGGTTAAGAATTATTCTTAACCTCTTTTATAATCTACATTACTATTTCAGCTTCAGGTGTTTTCTAAAATTTAATACAAGTAAACAGATAACTTTGGGGAATACTTTTTATGTCTAGATAATTTTCCTGGGTTTTGTTGTTGTTGTTGTTTGGTTTGTTTTTTTTTTTTTTTTGTTATCTCTGTCATGGTTTCCTGAAAACTAATTCATAGAGCCAACTGGAACTTACTGTGATAAAGAATTTCATGTTTCTACAAGCAAGTTCAGTGGAAGAATACTGTTTGCTATGGAACAACTATACACAGAATAGCAGTGATAACACAACCTTCACAGATAAGTTCTGCCTAGTTGTCTTTAGTCACAAAATGTGCATTGGATCTTGCCAAAAATTAAGAATTTTAACAATATAAATTAATTTTGTTTACATTTTTCTGTCTTCATACAATTGTAAAAGTTTTGTGAATTATTTTGGAAATGTAAATTTATTAAGTAGGTAAACATGCCATTTTGCAGAAAGATTCTAATACACCAATACTCCTTGAAATATAACTTTAATGTTATTACTTTCAAGTATATTGATAGCACATTTTGAGCATAAACCTCTAAAAATATGAAGGAATAAAAAAATGCAATCTGAGTTGAATGAAAAAAAATTTTTCCTGTGTGGTAATAGTGTAATATAACCTTGATTCGCCTTGCATAAAGGACAGTATTGTCCTTACAGAGAAATAAGACTGTGTATTTTTGATAGGATATATAAAAAGTTACATTAGTCTGTTTTAAATTGAACCATTTAAAAAAATCTGCAGCAGAATCGCACATTATTCTTTTTCTTTCTCTTTTTCTCTTTTTCTCTTTTTCTCTTTATCTTTTCTTTCTTTCTTTCTTTCTTTCTTTCTTTCTTTCTTTTTTTCTTTCTTCCTTTTGTAAAAACTTCTCATGTATATCCCAGGATACTATTATTGGAAACAATAAAACATACCACTGTAAGATCAACGAGGGTTGAGATGACTATATTCTCATAAGCTAAAAAAGACAATCAGTATGATAATTAGAGCATGTTAATTATTCTCCACCAGCAACCCCCAAATGCTAATGATATACAGCAGGAAATTAACAGCAGTTACTGCTCAATATTGCATGACTTTTCCATTAAGAATAATATGAGAAGTTGTTAAATTATAGAAAATGAGAATAATGAGGCTGGAATCTTAAAGTGATTTTGGTTTCCGGTCTGACTGTGGAGGAGTCATTAGAAAGGGTTCCTAGTGAGTACTGCTGTGTGTGGGTTCAGCAAGCCAGAGTACAACAGGGAAATCTTTCTGTGTGCTTTTGTTTTTACAAGATAGAACAAGACTGGGTATTCTGGCTCTGCTAGAAGCAGTACAGTAACCTTTTCTGAATAATACATTTGCCAAAAATCTGCTAACACCATTTTACCCTTTTCTTTAAATCTGCCGGTCTGATATAACAATGACTATAATGTACCAGAGTCCCAGAACAATCTGAGGAGCTGGAGAAGGCTTTGTAGTTAGAAATCATTTCTAAAGAAAGAAAACCCATTATGTGACTAAGACAGCTAAGAAATAAACATGGAAAGGAACTGAGGGTCTTTAATTTCCTCCTATGAACCCGTTGTGGCAACTCTCTTTTGGAAAGTTGCAGTATAAAAGAAAATGTATTACAATAGACCATATAATTGACAATCAGCCCCATGGTATTCTCTCTGTCAAATGTAGCACAAATATAATAGGATTGGATGCTAGAAAGCTTGATAATTTATATTTGAGAATGTACAATCTTAAAACATGCTTAAAATATTGTAGAAAACTATCTCATCTTAAAGAGAAAACTACTAATTTATAAAAGCAACAGGTCAATATTGCTACTTTGACATGCCATATGAAACTTAAGATTATTGTTACTGAGAAATCAGAGAAGAGGCATGGGGAAAAATATCACTGCAACTTTTGGCATGATCAATTATTCAGACAGGTAATTGAATACTCTAACATATATACATCTTCTGTTTTATTCATATGGAGGTTATAAAATTAGGTATGTTTTAAAATTTTTATTTCATTTTATTGCAGTCTATGATTTGGTATTTTATGTTTTTTATTAAATTCCAATGCACAGCTAATTGACATTTAATATATACCATTCAAACTTAAAGGGACCAAGATCAATCTGTCTATGGCTTAAACACCAGTTCCATTTTCTTATATTAAACAGATTTGGGGATCTACTATTGCAAACAATTCAGGAGTTACAGATCTTGTAGGAAAACATCTTTTCTGTGCTTAAGCCCAGCCAGTTTTTTGAACACAGTATTGAGTTATTACTACCACCTCCCCCTTGCTTCACTTTCTCTTAATATCTACTCATGTCAGTCTGGACTCATGATTTCATTTACAGAAAGACATTTTCAATGCATGCTTGTAAGTACTCCATCACTGAAATTGCACCAAAAACCAAAATTATTTGGAATAAATAGATGCATTATAGCCAAATACAAGCTGCTAACTACACATATGCCAGCTGAGCTGTCTTTTGCATAATATCATTGTACCCCAGGTAGGCAATTTATTCTTTTGTAAATATATCTAAAAACATTCTCAAAATGACTGTCTCATAGTAAATATATTTCTCCCTGATTAGTACATTCTTGTTGTTGGACTTTTATTACCATTATAGAGGTTTTTAAAATATTTTCTATCTAGAATTATGGTTATATACAATTTTCAACAGATAGAATCTATTCTAGCTTCTCCCATCAAAATTTAAGCAAATAAGATCATGAGGCAGCCAGATGATCTCTGAAGCATTTAAACTTTTTATCTCCCTTCAGAATATCATCTATTTTCCTCCTGTTTCACCAGAAGCAGAAGACTGCTTTGAGGTCAGAAGAAATGCAAAGAGAGAAACAGGAGTCTACCTTTTAGGATTTGCTTATTTCCAAGTGTAACATATTCCAATGCAGCCTGTGCATATCCAGATGGAACATAAAAATGGAGGAGTATACAGAGACCATGGGAAGTGTTTGCTTGCTGTGCTGATCAGTGAATACCAACCATTGATGAAAGTCTGGGTTCTGATGTACACTGAAGAAGAATCCCAGAATATGATTGAAGTTAATCCAGCAACAACCCAGCAGATATGTGTAGCAAGGACTGAAATTCAATTTCACATAAAATTTTACTGCAGCTATTTAAAATATTTCCTTCCAACAAGTAGAGGATTTATGAAATCTTAAAGTACAGAATGAGTTTATCAAAGTGCATCCAAATGATATAGTTTCGCATATGAAAAAATTGGCAATGAAGTGAGTAGTTTCAATGATAATATTTAATTTGTACATTGAACACTTTGCAATTCTTTTAGATTAATCAGTAAAAGTCATTCTTCACATCAAGCTCTAAGATGTCATCAGTGTCTATAAGTATATGAAAAAGAATATTGAATTTTTGAGAGTAGTCATGTGTAAGACCCTATATCTACAAAGTATTGTAACCTGTTTATAGAAATTATCGCTGCAGTCTGAGGCCTGCGGGTAAGTGCACCCAGGAGCCCCCCAGACACATTCTGGGGGAACCATGGAACCCATAGCCAGCGCTAGCACACCCCTTCCGCCGCTCGCCCCTCCTGCAGCCTGAGGCCTGCGGGTGAGTGCACCCAGGAGTCCCCCAGACACATTCTGGGGGATCCATAGAACCCATAGCCAGCGCTAGCACGCTCCTTCTGCTGCTCGCCCCCCCTCCGGTCTGAAGCCTGCAGGGTCTGAGTCCCAGACCAGACCTCTACCAGGTCTGCAGTTGTGTGGACCCCGGATTCCACCTGAGACATACTGGAAGGTCCGCTCAACCCAGAGCCACAGAGGAACAACTGAACTCAGACTGTCAGGCAACATACCCTGAGATATCCAAGAGGAGACACTGCACCCAGAACAGCAGATATCTAGCTGGACTGCTACCTTGGAGGCACCATATCCTGAGGCATCCTAGAGATACCACTGTAATCAGGGCAGCTGGAAAAAATCACAAAGACATCTGGACTCCTAGAAGACCAAACAAAAGCGAGACAACTGGAAAGACAGGCTTCAATCAGAGACAGAAGTACAGGTAGCACTAGAATTAACCAGATGGCAAAAGGCAGGCGCAAGAACGTAAGCAACAGAAACCAAAGTTACATGGCATCATCAGAACCCAGTTCCCCCATCATAGCAAGCCCTGAACACCCCATCACACCAGAAAAGCAGGATTCAGAATTAAAATCACTTCTCATGATGATGATAGAGGACTTTAAGAAAGACATAAATAACACTCTCAAAGAACAGATAGAAACCCTTAGAGAGGAAACACAAAAATCCCTTGAGGAATTACAAGAAAATGCAACCAAACGGGAGAAGGAATTAAACAAAACCATGCAGGATCTAAAAACGGAAGTAGAAACAATAAAGAAATCACAAAGGGAGAACACCCTGGAGATAGAAAACTTAAAAAAACGATCAGGAGTCATAGATACAAGTATTACCAACAGAATACAAGAGATGGAAGAGAGAATCTCATGTGCAGAAGATACCATGGAAAACATTGACACAACTGTCAAAGAAAATGCAAAATACAAAAAGCTACTAACCCAAAATATACAAGAAATCCAAGACACAATGAGAAGGCCAAACCTAAGGATAATAGGAATAGATGAGGGGGAAGACTCCCAACTTAAAGGACCAGTAAATATCCTCAACAAAATTATAGAGGAAAACTTCCCTAACCTAAAGAAAGAGATGTCCATAAATATACAAGAAGCCTACAGAACTCCAAATAGTTTAGACCAGAAAAGAAATACTTCCCGCCACATAATAGTCAAAACATCAAATGTACAAAACAAAGAAAAAATACTAAAAGCAGTAAGGGAAAAAGGCAAAGTAACATATAAAGGCAGACCTATAAGAATTACACCAGACTTCTCACCAGAGACCATAAAAGCCAGAAGATCCTGGACTGATATCATACAGACCCTAAAAGAACATAAATGTCAACCCAGACTACTATACCCAGCAAAACTGTCAATCATTATTGATGGAGAAACCAAAATATTCCATGACAAATCCAAATTTACACAGTATCTCAACACAAACCCAGCACTTCAAAGGATAATTGGTGGAAAACTCCATCACAAGGAGGGAAACTACAACCTGGAAAAAGCAGGAAAGTAATCTTCCAAAAACCGTAAAAGAAGGTAGCTACACAAACATATCTCCACTGCCAATAACAAAAATAACAGGAAACAACACTCATTTTTCCTTAATATCTCTTAATATCAATGGACTCAATTCTCCAGTAAAAAGACATAGACTATCAGACTGGATACGTAAACAGGACCCAACATTTTGCTGCATTCAGGAAATGAACCTCTGTGGAAAGGACAGACACTACCTCAGAGTAAAAGGTTGGAAAACAATCTACCAAGCAAATGGTCCCAAGAAACAAGCTGGAGTAGCGATTCTAATATCAGATAAAATCAGTTTTCAACCAGAAGTAATCAAAAAAGATAAAGAAGGACACTTCATATTCATGAAAGGAAAAATGTACCAAGAGGAACTTGCAATTCTCAACATCTATGCCCCAAATGTAAGGGCACCCACATACATAAAAGACACTTTACTAAAACTTAAAGCATACATTGCACCCTACACAATAATAGTGGGAGATTTCAACACCCCACTCTCAGCTATGGACAGATCATGGAAACAGAAACTAAATCGAGACACAATGAAACTAACAGAAGTTATGAACCAATTGGACTTAACTGACATCTATAGAACATTTCATCCTAAAACAAAAGAATACACCTTCTTCTCAGCACCTCATGGTACCTTCTCGAAAATAGACCATATAATTGGTCACAAAACAGGCCTCAACAGATACAAAAAGATTGAAATAATCCCCAGCACCTTATCAGACCACCATGGATTAAGACTTGTCTTTGACATGGACAAAAACATCAGAAAACCGACATACACTTGGCAACTGAACAATGCTCTACTCAATGATAACTTGGTCAAGGAAGAAATTAAGAAAGAAATTAAAGACTTTTTAGATTTAAATGAAAATGAGGACACATCATATCAAAACATGTGGGACTCATTGAAAGCAGTACTAAGAGGAAAAATCATAGCTCTAAGTGCTCACAAAAGGAAAGTGGAAAGAGCATACATCAACAACTTGACAGCAAACCTGAAAGCATTAGAACAAAAAGAAGCTAGTATACCCAAGAGGAGTAGACGGCAGGAAATAGTCAAACTCAGGGCTGAAATCAACCAAGTCGAAACAAAAAGAACTATACAAAATATCAACAAAACCAGGAGCTGGTTCTTTGAGAAAATCAACAAGATAGACAAACCCTTAGCCAGACTAACCAAAGGGCGCAGAGACAGCATTCAAATTAATAAAATCAGAACTGAAAAGGGAGACATAACAACAGAAACAGAGGAAATTAAAAAAATTATCAGATCCTACTACAAAGGCCTATACTCAACAAAATTGGAAAATCTCGAGGAAATGGACAATTTTCTAGATAGATACCAGGTACCAAAGTTAAACGAGGAGCAGATAAACCACCTAAACAGTCCCATAACGCCTAAAGAAATAGAAACAGTCATTAAAAATCTTCCCACCAAAAAATATCCGGGGCCAGATGGTTTCAGTGCAGAATTCTTTCAGACCTTCAAGGAAGACCTAATACCAATCCTCTTCAAGTTATTCCATCGAATAGAAACAGAAGGAACACTACCCAATTCATTCTATGAAGCTACCATTACACTCATACCTAAACCACAGAAAGACCCAACAAAGAAAGAGAACTACAGACCAATCTCTCTTATGAATATTGATGCAAAAATACTCAATAAAATTCTCGCAAACCGAATCCAACAACACATCAAAACAATTATCCATCAAGATCAAGTAGGCTTTATCCCAGGAATGCAGGGATGGTTCAATATTCGGAAATCCATCAATGTAATCCACTACATAAATAAACTCAAAGAGAAAAACCACATGGTCATATCACTAGATGCTGAGAAAGCATTTGACAAAATTCAACATCCCTTCATGTTAAAAGTCTTGGAAATATCAGGAATACAAGGCCCATATCTAAACATAGTAAAAGCAATATACAGTAAGCCAGTAGCCAACATCAAACTAAATGGAGAGAAACTTGAAGCAATCCCACTAAGATCAGGGACTAGGCAAGGCTGCCCACTCTCACCTTACCTATTCAATATAGTACTGGAAGTCTTAGCTAGAGCAATTAGACAACAAAAGGAAGTCAAAGGGATACAGATAGGAAAGGAAGAAGTCAAAATTTCACTATTTGCAGATGATATGATAGTATACTTAAGTGAACCTAAAACTTCCACCAGAGAACTCCTAAACCTGATAAACAACTTTAGCAATGTGGCTGGATATAAAATCAACTCAAACAAATCAGTAGCCTTCCTCTACTCAAAGGATAAACAGGCAGACAAAGAAATCAGGGAAATGACACCCTTCACAATAGCCATGAATAAAATAAATTATCTTGGAGTGAACCTAACAAAGCAAGTGAAAGTTCTGTATGACAAGAACTTCAAGTCTCTCAAGAAAGAAATTGAAGAACATCTCAGAAGATGGAAAGATCTCCCATGCTCCTGGATTGGCAGGATTAATTTAGTAAAAATGGCTATCCTGCCAAAAGCAATCTACAGATTCAATGCAATACCCATCAAGATTCCAAATCAATTTTTCATAGAGATAGAAAGAGCAATTTACAAATTCATTTGGAATAACAAAAAACCTAGGATAGAGAGAACTATTCTCAACAATAAAAGAACCTCTGGGGGAATCACCATTCTGGACCTCAAAGTGTACTACAGAGCAGTAGTGATAAAAACTGCTTGGTATTGGTACAGAGACAGAAAGGACGATCAATGGAACAGAATTGAAGACCCAGAAATGAACCTGCATACCTATGGTCACTTGATCTTTGACAAGGGAGCTAAATTCATCCAGTGGAAAAAGGACAGCATTTTTAACAAGTGGTGCTGGCTCAACTGGAGGTCAACATGTAGAAGAATGCAAATTAATCCATTCTTATCTCCTTGCACAAAGCTCAACTCCAAGTGGATAAAGGACCTTCACATAAAGCCAGGTACACTGAAAATATTAGAAGAGAAGTTGGGGAAGACCCTCGAATACCTAGGCACAGGGGAAAAGTTCCTGAACAGAACACCAATGGCTTATGCTCTAAGATCAAGAATCGACAAATGGGACCTCATCAAATTGCAAAGCTTCTGTAAGGCAAAGGACACTGTCAACAAGACAAAACGGCAACCAATAGATTGGGAAAAGATCATTACCAATCCTACATCTGATAGGGGGCTAATATCTAATATTTACAAAGAACTCAAGAAATTAGATGCCAAACAACAAAATAACCCCATTAAAAAATGGGGTACAGAGCTAAACAAAGAATTCTCAACTGAGGAAACTTGAATGGCCGAGAAGCACCTTAAGAAATGCTCAACATCCTTAGTCATCAGGGAAATGCAAATCAAAACAACACTGAGATACCACCTCACACCAGTCAGAATGGCTAAGATCAAAAACTCAGGTGATAGTAGATGCTGGCGAGGATGTGAAGAAAGAGGAACACTCCTGCATTGTTGGTGGGGTTGCAAGCTGGTACAACCACTTTGGAAGTCAGTCTGGCGGTTCCTCAGAAAATTGGACATAGCACTACCTGAGGACCCAGTTATACCACTTCTGGGTATATACCCAGAAAATGCCTCAACAAATAACAAAGACATATGCTCCACTATGTTCATAGCAGCCCTATTTATAATAGCCAGAAGCTGGAAAGAACCCAGATGCCCTTCAACAGAGGAATGGATACAAAAAATGTGGTACATTTACACAATGGAATATTACTCAGCTATTAAAAATAATGAATTCGAGAAATTCTTAGGTAAATGGATGGATCTAGAAAATATCATCCTGAGTGAGGTAACCCAATCACAAAAGAACACACATGCTATTTACTCACTGATAAGCGGAGATTAGCCCAAAAGTTTGAATCAACAAAGATTCAACTACCAGAGGACACGAAGCTCATGAAGAAGAAAGAACAAGTGAGGATGCCTAGGTCTTTCTTAGAAGGAGTAACTAAATAACCAAGGGAGCAAATATGGAGACAAAGTGTGGGTCAGAATCTGAAGGGGGGGTCGTAGGGAGACCATTGTGTCTGGGTATTCATTCCATAGGCAGTCACCAAAAATAGACGCTGATAGGGATGTCAGGATGGGAAAGCTGACAGCAGCCTGATAAGGCTGTCTCCTTAAAGGTCTCTCAGAGTCGGACATACCCAGAGACAGATACCCACAGCTATCCATTAATCTGATCAAAGTTCCCAATGGAGGAGTTAGAGAGTAAATTGAAGGAACCGTGAACCATAAGGGCTGGTGGCCCTGTGAGGAGAGCAAGAATACCAACCAGCCAGAGCTCCCCAGGGTCTAAACCACCAGCCCAGGAGCACATAGGGAGAGACACATGACTCCAGCTGTATATGTAGTGGAGGATGGCCCTGTTGGGCATAGGTGGGAGACAAGATCATTGGTACCCTGAAGGCTGAGCACTGAGGGGGGGGGGAATCTGAGGGTGGGGAGGGAGGCTGGGGGTAGGTGGGTAAACACCTTCATAGAGGCAGGAGGAGGGGGGATGGGATAAGGGGTTCCTGGGTGGTGGGGGAAATATGGTAAGGGGATAAAATTTGAAATGTAAATATCATATCTAATAAAAGAGGGGAAAAATAGAAAAGCGGTTAGAACCAACATTCTTAATAAAATGTCAGCCCTCTTTAAAAAAAAAAACTATCTTGATACTAAAATTTGTTTTGAGAATTGTATATTGCAGAATGATCAGCCTTGGTGTATCTACTCAACAAGCAAGCTGGGCAGACCTGCTCAAACCTCTGAGGTCTGTGAATTCCATCTGGAGGCAGCGAAGACACAGCATCAGAGGATTGTCAACTTGCTCTCCCCCCCACTCCTCTTCTAATATCTCAACGCCCATAATCAGCTTGAAGAAGCTAATGAAGAGTCAGCGCCCCTATTCCCTGGGCATGGGGACTAAGTTGGTAAATGTTGGGCTGTCTCCCTAGGGAAAAGTAGTGGTTTTGTTGGAATAGAGAGGATTAGCTAGGGTTTATTGCATAGCCATAACCTATTAGTAGAAATCTGTATAATTAATACCAAGATGAAGATATAAATTCTTAAATGGCACCAATTTACTTTGTTTACAAATTTTAAGGTTTTCATTGGCATGAGCTTCTTAGTGATATAAGAGTGAGATGAATATTGTTACTCTCATAGGCATTGTACCAGTATAACACACTTAGGAATACAAAGCTTAGACCCAGTCCTTCTTTAACTTTTTTAACTGATTTGAGATGGTCAGCCTGTGAGTTAAGGGACTATAGCAAATTCATGACTTGGAGTTTATTATAAGGGTGTTCTCTATGTTTTATTTAGAAATAGCTGAGTGGAGTAACAGGCAACAGTCCAGATTACCTTACATGGATAGCTGGTTTTCAAAACATCAGAAATCCTTAGAATTGACATGACAAACATTTCAGTATTAATGTTCATTTTCATTAGAGACCTGCCTGCTCCAGACAGCTTCCTATGTTAAATTCTAAGAAGAAATTGAGCATCCTTGGAGTTACTCCAGTTGTGGTGAGACAGCCACTAGTCAAGAATTGCCACTTTCCTTCTACAGACAAATTACTGTCCAGAAAAGGACACACTTGCAGAATAGTCGACTGATTATATCTGCCTAGACAGAGTAACCAGCCCTTAATAATTCTGCAGCACTAAGGTCTGTCAGATGATCCTGGGCCAGAAGGCAGAAGAACAGATGCTCCAACGTTTTGAAGTAGAGCGAGTGTCCAGGTGTTCAGAGGTCTCTATAAATTGGCTAAGTTTTAGAAGCTATGCTTTGTGCTTCCCACAATTATAGTCAACTCAGTCATTCTGGATTTCTGATGGGGTTGAAAACTTATAGCTATTTACTTTGAGAGAAAAGATCTGAGTGTATGGTCATCAGCTGACATTCATCCTAAAGCCAAGGAAAAAGCCAGGTTCAGAACTAAGTGTTTTAGTTAGGATAGATGACAGAGGTGCTGGTTAGTCAACAAAAGGATGGACTGGGTATTAGGACTATCTTGTACCTCACTGGTACAAATAGGCATAATTATGCTCTAATTGTATTTTGAGAGAAAAGTTTCCTTTTAACAGGAAGGGTGATATGTAGGAGGAGCTAAGGTGGGAGGAGTACTGAGAGGAAGAAAAGGAGTAAGAAGAGGAGAAGAAGAAGGAGAGGAGAAGCTAGGTGATGAAAGAGAGATAGAGGGGGGAGACAGGGAAGCAGATGTTCATGTATCTCCACCAGTCAAAGATAGTTGATATATCTAGGTTGGGTAGTGGGTTACACCTCTGATTGAACAATACCAAACTTATAAAGCCTATGATTAACATTTCTTAAAAAAATGTATAAATGCAAAAAGGAAAAGGGGGCTGGGATAGGGGTTTTCTAAGGGGGGGAATGGGGAAACGGGATGGTATCTGAAGTGTAAATGAAAGATCTAATAAAAAAAAAAGGGAAAAAAAATAATGGGGTATAACAAAAGATAATACTATGGGTGAACATTACAAACTGTATTAGGTACACATAGGAAATTTTTATAATGAAGCCTATTTTATTGTATAATTAAATTGCACTAGTAAAGTCATTGGCATATATTTATTCTCACCATCTATATTCTTGATTCTGAAATCATTAGTGCATTTTGAGGTTAGGGCAATGAAGAATATTGTTTTTGTTCCAGTGAAACTGTTTGTAGTTGTTTTTATTTATTCCATTAATGTGATTCAAGAATAAAATAGTATTTATGGGTACTGGAAAAAAAAAGAAATTATCTTTTGTATCATATCATTTATGAATAGGAAATAAGTGGCATTTCATTTATTCAGAACTGAAATATTCACAACTTAGCAAATAAGAGATACCTTGCTAATCCCTTGGGGCATGCAGAGTAAAAAACAAAAGGGCCATATTTTATGAAACTTATTTTAGTGAAGTGAGTACAGAAACCGAAAGGACAAATGTATAAATAAAGTGTGGGACATACAAAATGTAATAAGATTGTAGAATTTTAACTTGTGGGACTTACATATATAGACATATTTACATATTATCAAAAAAGTATTTAGAATGGCAGCATCAATTTCATTATTAAAGACAACAATTAAGAACAAATGAGTGAGTCATTAATACTTTACTATATTTAAAAATTGTACTCTATTGCTACCAGGAAAGATATTAGAACATTATCTGTAATTAATAATTGCTATATATAATGGTACTACTCTCCATTCTTACAATATACATATAATGTATATGGATAGACAAAAGTGAGATAAGTTAATGTATAGAAAATATATCACAACCCTTTCTGAATTCAAACAGAGAAACAGAATTGATAATGTGGTTGCTGTGTTTTATAAAAAAGAAAAGGGAAGTCAGGTATGTTTGGCTGAAGCATGGTATGGTAGAGGGGAAGGAGGTACCTCTGCTCTCCATGCTGAGGCATCCCTTCTTCCTGGGATACCAGCCTGGCCATGAGCATGTGGGGAGAGAGAGGAATGAGGAGAGAAGGAACGAGGGTAAAGAGACCAAGAGAAGAGAGAAGAGGAGGGGGCAAACAGCACATTTTATAGTGAGTCAGGCACACCTGGCTGTTTCCAGGTAACTGTCAGGCAGTCTAGAAGAGCAAGCAGTGGTAATAAATATATCTGTTGTACTTTGACTCAAAATTAACATGGCAAAAATTTAATAGTATGAAAACACTCCTACATCTGATCATGATGAAACCTGTGTACAATTTGTTTCCTGTCTTGCAGAGAGAAAGACAGATACAGAGATAGTGACAGAGACTGAATAAGAACTTTATACCAGGTAGGTGGTATTCTAACATTGAGTACTACTCTCTTAATCTTGTAAATCATTCCATTTTTTGGTGAACATGGAATATTTTGACATGCAGTGAAAATTCTCACATTTTTGTAGAGTTTCTCTTATGTAAAGGCTAACAATAATTTTGTTGGTGCTTTGTTTTTGCATTATACTGTTAACAACAACATCAACCAGCATGTTCCTATAACACTAAGGTACTGTAGTAGCACCAAAAGCTATTTAATAGGACTTAAGACCCATTCAACAAAAAGGAAACTGAATAATACCGGAAACTTAGCAAACTTCCCAGGGCTAGGGAAATCATGGGTCTCATAAAGCATTAACAACCCTCAACTTATTTTACTACATAATGCCTAATCAAAATTTCAATATTTGCCCAAATACCAAAAGGAAAATGAAGTACTCATTCCTCATCAAGGAACCTTGTTTTCACGACAGTTGAAAGACCAATACAGACAAATCATGACCAATAAAAATGCAGAGTTGTAAGACCCAGTCTCAATGGCCAAATCTACAAAACAAAGTTTACATCAACTAAACAAGGACAAGGAAACAGATGCAAAAGAGGTTGAAGGGAAGAACAAGATGCTACAACCCTACAGAAAGGTTTACAGAGGACTACAAAATGCTAAGAGTAAAAGAAACAGTTTTTATTATGGAAGAATACACCAGCTTGAGATGCAGTAACAAATGTTCATTTCTAAAAACATGCATACAAGTAACATAGAATAAGCAGGCTAAAATTATATATATATGTGTGTGTGTGTGTGTGCACGTGTGTGTGTGCATATGCATATACACATAATAATTAATAAAAATTATGGTATTAATCTGAAACAAGGCAAGGAGGAATATTTGGAGAGGTCTGGAGAGAGGAAAGAGAAGGGTAAAATGATGTAATTATAATCTTGAATAGAAAAGAAATAATAAAAGAATTCTAATCTGTTATTTTGGAAATACAAATGCATACAATTGTAGAAAAGGACTGAAGTGAATATTTCAAAACACATACGTACCTCTTATTATGTCATGAGTAATCTGTTGCATAAATTGGGGTTTATGCAGCTTTGTGTATATAAGGAATTTGGTGGTAAAGTACATTTTCATATAACCAATGGTTATGGACATACCCATGTGAATAAAATTAGAAATTAATCTTAAAAACTGCATCCTTCACAGATACTTCTTTTCCTTGTTCCCAGTTCCTCATATCAAGTAATCAACAACTAAATGCTTATTTCCAAAATAGGTATTATTGTGTCAGAAAATATGAATATAGAAATAATCAACAATAATTCTTTTATCTATTGATTTATGTTGCTATTATGAATTTTAAGAACCTTTACCTGACTTTGTCTTTCTTTTACTTATATAAAAATAATATAATAATATAAAATAATATAAAAACAAACATTGTTAAAAACATTAGTTTGTAGTAGCTTGTATAATTACTTGACCTTCCTACTAATGACTCTTCAAGTTTCGTTAAGAAATTTCTTTCTGTATATATGTGCATATTTATAAGACATTTAAATAGTTTTTGTATATTGTGAGTAAATCTGTATGTATATTTTTCATATATATATATATATATATATATGGAAACAATATACCTGTTTCCTCATGATTATAACTGTATTTCTTTTATCATTTTTTTTACTGACTCATATTCTCTTCTCTTTAATTAATTGAAATATTTGCTAATTGAAATTGCATTTATTCTTTACTTGTAATAGCCAATTAGTAAAATTAACTGAGTTTTCCAGAGTTAAATATTTAAACTTATCATTTTATGTGATTGTACAGTATTATAAAAGTTATATTTTAGAAATATAACTACATCCTTTCTCTTTTTTCCTTCTGTCAAACCCTTCCCGATTACCATTCTTGATGTCTTTCAAATTCATATCCTACACACACACACACGCACACGCACACACACACATACATATACATATATTTATATATTAATATTATCCCCGCTTTATACAAAGTATACTGAGCTTTAGTTATAGGACTAGTTTTGCAGATGTAACCACTGGAACTGTGCTCTACAACTTGTCATTTTGATTTGCTGTACTTTTTTTTTTTTTAAATACTCTCCATCTTTTGACAAATACCCTTACGTATCATAAATATAGCCTGCTCAGTCTGTATAATGTTCCCTTTGTGTTTCTTTTTTTTTTCAGGGACAAGCATTTAGGGTTAGATGACTGATTGGCGTGCTCTTCACTGGGGAGGACACTTCTCCTGTTCTCAGCGTGTTTTAGTGTCTATAGTTCTTTGTGTGGAACTGAGATCTATGAACCTTTCTTCCATTCACCTTGGCTTGCACAGCAGTATTATTTTTAATGAGTAGCAAAGTTATTCTTGAATTTCTATTGAATCGCTATTTAACTAGTTTTGAGAGTCACAAGCACATTGTCCTCAGGAGATCATCATTTTATATTTCTATCTACTTAAAACAGTGTTTCTTCAGATTTCTCCACGTCAAGCACATTGGAGTAACTGCTGAGATTGCTTTAACTAGTACTCTCCAATGTGACAGAGCTTGCAACTTGACTCCCCTAAAGCTGTTAGAGAAGGCAGTATTTTTTTACTTTTGTAATTTCATAATTTCCTGTTTTTTCCCTTCCTCCATGCACTCACTACCTTTTACTCCTTCTTAAAAATCTGTGGCCTCAATTTTTAATTTTTAATTAACTGTTGTTACGTTCACATATGTATATACATATGTGTTCCTAAATATATACTGTGTTGCCTGTATGTCTTTGCTTTTATGTACATTTTCAGGGATTAATATTTGGTGTTGGGTAATCAACTCACGTCCTTATTTTTTTTTTCTTTTGAAGATTGTTCGTTCCAACCTGAGCTTTTCTTATTTCCCTATAGCTCTTTTTTGTAAGAATATGCCCTCCTAGGATTTTCTGTGCACACTTTGGTACTTTGTTGTCTTTTTCTACTTATGTTCTGGCAGTTTCACAAAGATATTACAGGTATAGCTATGGCATTACTAGGAAAAATAGTCTCACAGAAAACTCCCTAAATTTGTTTTTATATAACCATTTTACCCATTTTATGTGAAGAATGCAGAGCTTTACAAGTAGAAGTTTTGTGGATGTATCCACTCAGACTAGGCTCTACAACTTTGCATTTTGATTGGCTGTCAATTTCTAAATAGTCTCCACCTTTTGAAATTGATATTTTTCTTGACAAAGAGTGAGAACTACATTTAACTGTTTGTAAAAGCAAAAATATCAATCATGTAGTTAGGGATTATGCAGACTTAGTAAACTGATGTAGGTAGGCTTTCATTCAAGATCCACTACTTCACTACACATTGAGTAATTGTCTAGGTTCCAAGTACCATGCATTATTTCTAACTGTTTGTTTAGTTCAGCATCTCTGAGAATTAGCTAGGACTTCATATGTTTAAAAATGTTATGAGTATACATATATATATACATATATATTCATATAATACATATACATATGTATGTGTGTGTATGTCATATAGTCAGTCAATTCTTGAAGTGAGGTATAAAATTTACTTGAAAATATTAGAAAACATATTGAGAATTCAAACTATATACACTGAACTATATATAAATTTTACTGAGCAATAAGGCCTGTTCTAAGCAGTGTACTCACTAAAAACGCAGCATAGTGGTTTGAGATGACTAAGATTCTTATCTCAATTTTACATAAAAAACAATAAGAGAATATGAACTAATTTGTCAGAGATTAGGTTAATATCACATTTTTCTCTTATTATAAACTAAATTGCAATGTACTTGATAATGATGCATACTTATGCACAATCCTAGAACACTTGATCACAGATATCATTAATATAAGACAAAAGGTATCAGTTTGTAGCATAACAAGCAACACGTCATGTTTGTATTTTAGCTAATTGAAGATGAATAACATTAATTCTTAGCAATACAAGCAAGAAACACCCTTATGTCACCCTAATTGCTACTTATACAGAGTAGATACTGCCTACAGTCACTGATCGTAAAAGGGTATATTTTGAAAGGATTCAAAAAATATTTTAGATAATTAATATTGACATTATTTTTAACTTTTTTAAAAATTCTTTTATTTACATGCTGGTCATTGCTCCTACCTCCTGGTCCTTCTTCCCCCACTTCCTTAACCCATTCCTCCTCCCCTTTGCCTCTAAGAGGGTGTTTAAAGCATGCCCATGCCCTGAGGCCTCAAGTCTCTGAAGGATTAAGCATATCATTTTCTACTGAGGCCAAAAAAGGCAGACCTCTGCTATGTATGTGCCAGGGGCCTCCAACTGGCCCATGCATGTATGGTCTTGGTTGATGGTACAGTTCCTGGGAACTCCCTAGGATCTGGGTTAGTTGATACTGCAGGTTTTCCTATGGGGTCACTCTACCCTTCATCTCCTTCAATTCTTCCCCTAATTCAACCATACAGGACCCCAGTTTCAGTCCAATGGTTAGGTGTAAGTATCTTCTTCTGTCTCAGTCAATTGCTGATAGAGTATCTCAGAGGACAGCCATGCCAGTCTCCTGTCTGTAAGCACATGATAGCATCAGTAATAGTGTCAGGCCTTGATGACCCCAACCTCACCCCATGAGATGGATCCCAATCCATCACTGCATTTCCTTCACTCTTCTCCATTTTTGCCCCTGTAATATATATATATATATATATATATATATATATATATATATATATATATATATGAACAATTCTGGATCAAAAATTTTGACTGTAGGTTAATAACCCAGTCCCTCTACTTGAGGCCCTTTGTATCTACTGAAGTTGTACCTTTTCAGTTCCCTCTTCCCAATGCTGGGCATTTCATCTAAGGTCACTCCTATTAAGTATTGATACTCTCTCACCATCTGAGTCTCTAGTGCTTTCTAGAGGATCCCCTCACTTCCCACTCCTGAGGCTTCCTATTTCCATTCATTCTTCTGGCACTCTGTGCTTCTCTCCTGTTAACTCCCCATGCCTGATCTTATTTCCTTTTCCTTCTCCCCTCTCCCTCCCAGGTACCTCCCTCCTTCTGCCTCCTGTGATTATTTTGTTCCCCCTTCTAAGTGGGATTGAAGCACCCTCATGTGCCCTTTCTGCTTGTTAAATTTTATAAGGTATGTGGGTTGTATTCTATATTTTCTGTACTTTTTGGCTAATATTCACTTATCAGTGAGTATATACCATGCATGTCCTTTTTGGTCTGAGTCACCTCTTTGAACTTTGGTATTCACAAAGGCATAGAAAATTCTCAAAACAAAAACTAGTAATAGATCTTACTTACTACTTCTTAATTTTAAACCTCTTGGTCCATGTTTTACCTGTATAGGTCTGATATTGAATCTCAAGTAACTAAAGT
Source organism: Arvicanthis niloticus (assembly GCF_011762505.2). Lineage (NCBI taxonomy): Eukaryota > Metazoa > Chordata > Mammalia > Rodentia > Muridae > Arvicanthis > Arvicanthis niloticus. The sequence continues at coordinate 39,275,386 of NC_047674.1, read as the reverse complement.
AATAGAAGGACCATTGTAGTTAGAAGTTTACCAAAAACAACAATTCAAATATATGCAGCACAATAGTTTATAGGTAAATGTTAATTGTTTATGGGTAAAAACTAAAGTTGACTGGTGCTTAAAATTATTTTTAAATACGTTTCTCAATTAAAGGTAATTGATATGTGTGTCTAATGTAACTGACACCATTCAAAACCATGCATTATTCATATATATATATATATATATATATATATATATATATATATATCCTAATATGTTGACATCACAAAAGATCACATACTAATTCATTTGTTTTTGTTTAGGGAAAATTTTTAAGATTTTCTCAAAATAAATTATAGTTTACATAATTTGTTAAATGATGACTAATATATAGAGACAGGTGTAGACAAGTTGCCTTAGATAGATGTGGTCCAGTTATCTTCACATAGCATGCATATAATTATACACTATATACAATATATGTATCACATCTACATATATGAATAAAACAAGCATCACATAAAAATCTTTAAATTTACTGTTCAGGAAACTCTAGAGGATAGTATCATATTTTCAATTCATAAATATAATGGTCTTCACTCTATCTTTACACAGACCATCCTGGTGTGCTGTGTTTGTGCAGATGCTACTTTAGGCATTGATATGGTAGTCTGGAAGCACAGTGGTAGTAGCATCAGTAATCTTAAAGGACAACATTTTAGAGACACAAACAAAGTGATAAAATGACTGTAATTTACTTCTGATTTGTTTTGGGAAAAAAGCAAAGGCTTCATGACATAGGGAAAGAAGTAATCAGGCAAACACTCTAGAGAAACATAGCAGCTTACAAACCATGAAACATTCCTTTTTGTCCCTAAATCTCTAAGGCAAGGGCTATTGAACAGTTTCTTATAGGAAAGGAAAACAATTTGGTTTTATTACAGAATTCAAAAGAATATACACCAGTTTTATTTGATCTTTTTGGCTGAGAAAATATAACTGTTTCTGTAAAATGTTCAATCATGTTCCTTATTCACAGCATCAGACAAGAGTTAGAAGATGCTATCACAGCAACTGTCCCAGAAGGTAAAGGAACACCTAAGTTAGTATATACTCATCTCTGGTAAATCTCACTATTTATAATAAAAGTGAAAGAAAAAATTAATATAGAGGTATCTGGATTCCACCTAGCATTTAATTGAACATATTAAAAAAATCCTGTGTCTACTAATTGATAACTATGAGAAAGAAAAAAATGCCCTTAGAAGTATTGCAAATGATAAAATGAGATATTATGTAAAGGTACTAAACCTTTCATAAGAATATCTGAAAAAAAGAGATGCTTCCTAAAAATAAAGTTAAAAATTCATAGGAATAATAAATTATGCTAGGCTTCAATAATTTGAAAAGAGTATTGGAGCTGTGAAATAATAAAGTTATCCTTTACTGAGCAGTTGCTAGAAAAGGAAAAATCACACTTAACTTAGGGTATGCCACTGATTGATTTTCCATCTCTCAGTAGATGCTCCACAACAAATAACTAGTCTTATTAAACTATAAAAATTACATGATATAGAGAAAAAGAATTGTTGGGGAAATATAAAAGGAGACAGATGGGCTAGGTGTATAATGTTTTATTGTATGTCTATGTATGACATGTTCTGAATAAAAAAATTAAAAATAATTTTTCTATGAAAGTTATCAATTTAACCTTGATGTAGTCTGTCTTTAGTGAGTGAATAACAATATTTGCATAAGGTAGACTGCTGTCAATATATAAACACTGAAAACATAATTACAATCCTGTTCCACAATTCCTGCTCCAGCTCTCTGCTTTATCAGAGGCCTTGCTGTCACCCATAACTTAAGGTTGAAGCCACCTAACCCATCAGAGATCAAATTGACTGCCAGAACACAAGAAGAGGCACCCTTCGGGACAAGAGGACATGTTGATAACTCAAGTCAAAAGACCAAAATGGAAACAAAAATAAAGGGAAAAAACACCCATACAACAAAGACAAACAGAAATACACACCTAGACCTAAAATAAAGCCAAATCTAGATGCCTATACTCTAGCAAAAGAACGTAATTAAGAACTGCCTGGCCAATATGTTAGCACCAGAACCTGGCTATCTTACTACAGCAAACCCTGACAATGACAACACAACTGAACCCCAAGAAAATGACATTAAAATTAACTTTATGAAGATGACAGAGATCCTTGAAGTAAAATTAATAAATCCCTTAAAGAAATCCAGGAAAAGATGAACAAAAATAGAAGGAAATGAGCAAATCATTTGCATAAAGGCAAGAAAAATGAACAATTGAAGGAAATAAATAAAACTATTCAAAAGATAAAAATGAAAATAGAAGCAATAAAGAAAACAGAAACTCAGACAGATGTAGATATATACAGCAAATGAAGCTTGGGGAGCCTTATGGAAGCATCAGGAGAAGAATTCCGGGCACGGAAGGTATAGGAATTCCAGAGGAAGAACAACAGAGTCTACTAACTTGAAATCTTTGTACTCTTAGAAACTGACCCAGCAAAAAGCATACATGGGCTCAAGCTAGGCCTTTCTTTACATACATGATAAATGTATATTTCGTCTTCATGTAGAGCCCAAACTACTGGAGCATGGGCTATCAAAAAATTATTGGCTGACCATGGGGTATGTACTTCTAGCTTTTCTAGCAGGGCTGGCCTCAGTGAAAGAGGATGTACCTAGCCCGACAAAGATTTGATGAGCGAGGGTAGAGAGATACCCAGAGGAGCCCCCAGCTCCTCAGAGCAGAAGGGGAGGGGAAATGGAGTGAAGGACTGTGGGATGGTATGAACAGAAGGAAGGCAGATAGCAGGATGTAACGTGTATAAATAAAAAATATAACTTAAATTAAAATAAATTTTAAAAGAAAATGAAAAGAAAACATAAACTGAGAGAATCTTGCACATGTATATCTGGGGAAGTAAACAGGAATTACAGATGTAAACATTGCCATTAGAATATGATAGACCAAAAGAAGAATCTCATGTATAGAAAATACAATAAAAGAATCACATTCATTGGTTAAAGAAAATGTCAAATTGAAAAATTATCTGACACAAAGTATCCAGGAAATGTAGGGCACTATGACAAAACTAAACTTAGCAATAATAGATATAGAAGAAGGATAAAACTCTAATTTCAAATGCCCAGAAAATACTTTTAAGAAAATCATAAGAGAAAATGTTCAGAAATGAAGGAAGGAAACACCTATAAACACCTATAGAGGGAAAAGAAACTTACAGATCAAATATGTTGGACCAGAAAATAAAGATTCCTTGTTCCATAATAGTAAACACACTAAACATGAAGAACAAGCATTAAAAGAATTAACAAGAATTAAAGAATATTAATGCTGTATAAGGAAAAGGTTAAATAACATATAAAGGCAGACCTATTAGAATTAAAACAGATTTCTAAATGGAGACTCTAAAAGATAGAAAGGCCTGGACAGATATCCTTCAGACTCAAAGAGATCACAGAGGCCATCCCAGACTATGGTACCCACCAAAACTTTCAATCACTATGAATGTAGAAACAAGATATTCCATGATACAGTCAAATTTAAACAGTACCTATCTACAAAACCAGTATTACACAAGGTACTAGAAGGAAAACTCCAACCCCAAAAGGTTAACTACCAACACGACAACACAGGAAATAATCTTACAGCAGAAAAAACAAGACAAACACACACACACACACACACACATGTGCATACACATGCATACGCACATGCACATGAACACACAGACACACAGACACATGGGCACATGCACACAATCATCTCATTACATGCTGAAAAAGTCTTTGAGAAAATCCCACATGCCTTCATGGTGTAAGTTGTGGATAGATTAATTATACAAAAGATATAACTAAACATATGAAAGACAATTTTTAGCAAGACAATAGCCAGCTTTAAATTAAATGCAGAGAAACTCAAAGCAATTTTCCTAAATCAGGAAGAAGACAGAGTATCTACTCAATATAGTAATTGAAGTTCACACAGACGCAGTAAGACAACTAAAGAAGAATAATATGGTAACTAAAGAAGAAGAAGAAGAATTATAAAGAAAGAAGTCAAAGTATCATTATTTGCAGACAATATAGTAACATACATGACCCCAAAAATTCTATCAAGGAATTTCTGCAGCTTAAACTCAAAGAAATGTACAATATCTTTAGCCACTGGGGAAATATAAAAATCAAAATTACTTTGTTAGATTAGCTGAGACCAATAACACACGTAACAGCTTATACTCAGTTTCACTGTGGCTTTATTCACAATAGCCAGAAACTGGAAACAACCTAGAAGTCTCTCAGCTAAAAAATGCATAAAGAAAATGTGGTATTTAGATCTTAAAACCAAAGATATCATGAATTTACAGACAAATGGATGGATCTAGAAAAAATCATCCTGAGTGAGGTAACCCAGATCCAGAAAAACAAACATGGGATATACTCACATATAAGTGGATATTAGCTATGAAATAAATGTCAATAATGCTACAGTCCACAAACTCAGAGAGGCTAAGTAGAAAGCAGGGCTCAAGGCATTGTGGGTAGGCTATGGATGAATCTCCCTGGGAAGAGGTAATAGAATAGATTTTACAGGTAGACTCAGGACAAGTTGGGATGAAAGAGGAAGGATCAGGAGGGGAGTTGAAGGAGATTGGTAGACAAAGTACTGGGGAAGTTGACTAGAATTGGTGGACAGTTTTAGGGGGCATGGGAGATATAAAAACCTAATGAAGTGGAATCTACATGAGTTACCTTAGCTAAGTCACTTATTAATGGTATATACTGAACCTCAACTGAACATCTTTTATAACCATGCAAGACTCCTATCATTGGGACTAGCTAAAAAACCTTTGATCTGCAGTCGTTTCTACTACTAGTTGTGCTGCAGTTATGATGGCACAGAACTTGTGGGAGTAGACAACAAATGACTACTTGGAGCCCATAACTGACAGAACTGTCCTGGATAGACAGAAATAAGAGCCAGAACAATCCATAGATGCAGAATAGAACCAAACATGACTAGCATGCAAGCTCATGACCCATAGAACCAATTTAGCAGAGCTTCATAGGGGTTCACAAAAACTCAAGTTCCAAAATTGTACCCTGAATGGGCCAGAGCTTGGTCTTCTGCATGTATGTTTTGGTTGTATAGCTTGGTGTTCTTGTGACTCTTCCAACAGTGAGATTGGTTGTGTCTCTGACCCTTTTGCCTTCTCTTGGAACCCTTTTCTTCCTAGTGTTTTGCCTTGTCCAGCTTTGTTGCAATGGCTTGTGACTAAACTTTTTGTATCTTGTTAAGTCATATTTAATGGATATCCATGAAAGAGTCTCTCTTCACTCTTCCCTCTTCCTTTTTCCCTCTTCCCTCTTTTCCTTCCCCTTCTCTCTTTCTCTCTCTCTTTCCCCTCCATCTGCCTCTCTCTCTGTCTCTTTCTCTCTTTCTTTCTCCCCCTTCCTCCCTCTCTCTATTTTAAGTAAACTGGAATAGGAGTAGATCTGGTAGAAAATGGATGTAGGGGAGGAACTGTAAAAAATAATGGATCAAAGGGAAATGGCCATTGATATGTAAAAAAGAATAAAAAATCAGAAACACAAGATTATTGTACTGTCGTTCACTGTAACATAACTTGAGGGATTGACAGGTATTTTCTAAAGAATAATAGAGATATCTAAAGGATATGAAATGGCTGTGGGTATATGTGTTTATGTGTATCTGTGTGTGTATCTGTGTGGTGAGAAATCAAAATAAGTATAATCCATAAATTTAAATGTAATCCTATGAACAAAAGTTAGTCTCATTTAAGATAGTAGCACACCTAAAATGTACTTCTGGATATTATGCTAATATGTGCCAAGAAAGCTGAACTTGAACTCGAGGACATACTTAGAAAAATTAAGAAAGTAAAGAGACTCACACAAAAAAAGAGACACTGGAGAGTCCTTAGCTGGATAAGATAGCCATATATGATTTTATTTTAAAATGAGAACTGAAGTCTAAATGATTATTACACATAGGTCAAGTGTGCCTACACAAAATATATGCAAGTGTGTACATGAACAGTTTCTCAGGAATCAAAGCAAATTCTATGAAACTTCAAGTGAAAGGCTATGTGGTGTTTTTATTTATCTTAAAGCAACTGGAAAATGGAAATATTCTAATAACAGACAATAGAGGGTTAGAAATACAAGCCTGTAAGAGTGATTACCATAAAATTCTGAGACTGTTTCACAAACTTGTTTATTTTTTTTCTTGTATTTAAAAGAGTTACCTGTGGCTAGACTAAGTTATATTTATTAGACTTAGCTTATATTTGTTGAAATATAAGTTCTTATTCCACTAAATCAAATACCTTATGAAAGGCACATGTCAATAACATGAACCAAGTATCATTTATCTATTTGTCTACTTTAGTGTTAACAATGATAATAGATTTAGAGAGAATATTTCAATAGAGATTTGAACAAAATAGAAACAGATAATCAAAAATAAGAACTTAAAATAAGGAAAATAAATGTGTGTACCATGCTCCACAGCTGGTAGCTGCCATGAAATGATATTTATCTAATAAAGAGAAAAGTTTACAGGAATGAACTATAGTCTATGAATTTAAATGTAATCCTATGAATAAAAGTACTTCAGCAAAAATGATTTCCCAGAATATTTAGCATTCAGAAATTATGAATAATACAGAGAGATGAACTATATTCCTTCTGCTGAGTACAGATACTAAATCCCATGTCTACAGAACATTCAATATTGATAGGCATTTTCTCATTTAAGTTAGTAGGACACCTAAAATGTACTTCTGGATATTATGCTAATATGTATCATGAAAGCTGAACTTGAACTCAAAGACATACTTTCACAAATCAAGAAAGTACATATGAAGTTACCCAAACTTACAGAACATTTAATATTACCTGAGGTATGTAATTAGCAATGGAAATAATTATGGTTATAATCATAGGTAGTCTTGCTATGTCTAAGTTTAGTGCCCAAGTAGAGATTAGTGGTTATAATTTGAGATTATGGTTGACACTATGCATTTGTATATGCCCAAGGATTAAGTTGAATAAGTCATTATAATATTGAGTATTCATTGAGTATATTCTATATTAGTCTTTGGATTCCAAGTTTTACTAATAACTTTAAAAATATTTTCAATTTTTTAAAATTAATAATAAGCATAAAGTTCCCCCTCCTTTCCCCCTCTCTAACCCTTCTAATATATCTGTCAAATTCATTGCTTCTAATTTTTTGTTACATTCTGTTAAAGCAAATTGTTAGGTAAGTATTATGATTAATAAAAGCTCTTAACCCCAATTAAAAAGTTAACTGCCTTCCCCTTCGAGCTTGAGGAATCCTGTGGAAGAGTGGAGGAAGAACTGTAGAAGTCAGGCATTCACCAATACCAGGAGAATGAGCAAAGCTCATAGCAGCTCACAAAGAGTGAAGTCACAGTCACAGATCCTGCATGCGTCTGTGCTAGGTCCTCTGCATATGTGTAATGGTTGTGTAGCTTGTGTTTTCTGTGGGACTCCTAACAGTGAAGTATGGGTGTCTCTGACTCTTTCTCCTGTGCTAGACATGCTTTTCCTCCTACTGGGTTGTCTCACCCACTCTTGATATGAAGGTTTGTGACTATTCTTATTTTATTGTGTGGTGTTTGGCAGAGAAGACTTGGAGGTCTGCTTTTTTTCTGAAGGGAAGGGAGGAGGAGTAGATCTGGAAGAGAGAGAACATGGAGGAGACTGGAAAGAATAGAGAAAGGGAAAACTGGTTGAGATGTAATTAGATGGGAAAAGTATAAATAAGAAAAAGAAAGAACTAAAGGACAAAAGAAACAGAGAAAGAAAGACGGAAAGAAAATAGTCCAAAATCAAAAGTTTATGACTTCACTAACAAAGTGATATTACAATATTTTTTCACATTGATGTCAATATCTGTACTAATTTATGTAGCAAATATAGACTCTAATGGCAGAATATCCATTTGATGATTTATTAACAACATCAAAGTTAATGAAACATAAATATTATGACTATTCTGATTCAATTAAACAAGCAATTGTTAAGGTATGATATAATTCATATAAAATAATATTGTGATTAATTATAATATTAGAAATAAATTAGTGAATGAAAAATGTACTGAAAACTTTACTTATTTTACTTGAAAAATTTATTGTAATTGATATAGTTTGATTCTAGACCTGCTTTAGGACACCAAAATCTAAAATTCTTGTGTTCTTCATGCAAGAATACAGGTATTTGCAAATGGCTATGTACAACATCTCAATCATTTTAAGTCATCTGTAAGTGTATCTATGATACCTCATGCAATATAAGTGCTAGATAAGTGGTTAATATATAATTTTGATTTGAAAGACAAGAAAATGTTCATACTAAATGAAGATATTTTTTCTCAATATATTCTGATCCATATATGGTTCACTCTGTGGATGGGGAGATCTGCTACAGAAAGCTAGCTCACATCAGCAGCATATCAGTTTGTTTTTCAGACATGAAGAAGGTCACACATATATGCTTTATAGCCTCCAGGTAATTTATATTTCAATGGTTTAATACATAAATTGATTTTAAATAATTTGTAGGTTTAGTGAATGTATAACAAAAAATCCTCTTCAGAACCATTTTATCGGATTAACCAAGACAGGAGGATCCTACAGCTAGCTAACTAGGTAAGCTGGTGAGGTTCAGAGAGAAAAACTGATAAATACTGTCTTAAAACCAAATAAAAATAGTAAGAAGAAAGGTGAGAACAATAGAAGAAATACACGGCTTTAAACTTTGGCTCCAGTATTAACACAGGGGCATGCATCATTCCTTGTAGCATGTCTGCAAATATACACATATGCATGCAGTATATGCCACATTGTGTATGCCATTAAAATATTAAAAGATTCAATGAAAATTGTAAACCCGGAAAACAAAGATTAAATTCTGAAAAGTGGAAACATCTGTTATATTCATAGTACTGTTAAAAATAGTTATATTAACTTTTCAAAAAAATTCATAGAATAGTTAATCCCAGGTTAATTTCAAAGAAATTCTACAGTGAGCTAATAAAATATCCTATAAGGTCTAAATATCTAAAGCTATCTTCTTATATTTTTGGTTGTGAGCCTAGCCTTTAAAGCCCATAAAGCTATCTTCTTATATCAGAAACATATATGTTCTAACTACTGAGTAACTTCTGAGGAGATATGTTAATCTAACAAAGAGAAAAAAACTTGCAATAAAAATAGCATGTTATTGTCACAAAAAAGAGATATGTAGACCAAGGGAAAAATGGAAACCATAGCAACACATATACATCTCCAGGATGTCATTATTGACAAGATGTGAGGAATAGAATCTTTAAATATAGAATGGGAAAAACTAAACTGTGGATCTAGAAAAAGAAAATAAAAATGTGCTTCATGCCAAGCCAAATTGTAATGACCGAAAGTGCTAATGTAATTCAAGATTGTAATTCTTGAATCTACTAAAAAAGAGTAGGAGAGATGGCACAGCCGTTAATGTTCACAATTCTTGCAGAGGACAAAAGTTTGGTTTCTAATAACAGTGTTAGGTAACTCACAGTTCTTATACTTCCAAATCTAACAATTCAATATGTTCAGAAACCTGAACTTATGTCCACACACACACACACACACACACACACACACACACACACACACAATGTTTGATAATAATAAATCTTTGAAAAAGACGCTACTATAAGAAAAGAGGTAAAAATACTTTAAGATATAGGATGCAATGCTGTCTTTCAGAAAGGATTATAATAGATCAGGTAGTAACAGTAAAATCAAAAGAATGAAAGTATTAGAAATTAAACTGATTCTTCATAGCAAACAGAACAATCAGTCAGGGAATCACCCTACAGAGTAAAAGATGACTTACAGGCTATTAATACAACAGAAGATTAATATCAAGAATGTATGTAAATCTCAAAACTTCGAAATGAAAACCAAATAATCCAACTGATAAATGAATGAAGGAACTTAAGTATCATTCTTAGAAGACTTATAACTTCCTAATGTATATACATTATTTTCAACATGTTCTAGCCACTAGGGAAGTGAAAATATGAGCCATATCAGAATTTCATCTCAGCTCAAATAGAATGCTCTCATTTAAATGACAAGCAAGAATAAATTCTGCTGAGAATATGAGGCAAAAATGCTTACAACCCGCGTGTGAGAACGTGATCGCCCCACTCTGGGAAGCAGAGTGTAGGATTCTAGTTCTCTCAAAACAAAAGAAACAGAATTTCTATATGACCAGGTTATAAAATTCCTCCAGAGTATGTCAGTATGCATTAGTAGTAGTTGCACATCCATGTGCAACGTATCATTATTTATAGCTGTTTAGTTATGGAATTAAACCTTGTGACTATCTATAGATGATTGAATAAAGAAAACCTGTCTTAGGCTGGAGAGAAGGCTCAGTGGTTAACATCACTGACTGCTCTTCCAAAGGTCCTGAGTTCAATACCCAGAAACCACATGGTGGCTCATGACCATCTGTAATGAGATCTGATGCCCTCTTCTGGTGTGTCTGAAGACAGCTATAATGTACTCATATATATAAAATAAATAAATAAATCTTTTTAAAAAATAAAGTATGTCTTATATATAAGAGAATATTATTTCTCATTACAACTTAAATCATACATATTCAAATTTTAAAGCATATTATTACACAATATGTGTATGAACATTTCCCTAGCCTTTTTAATTTCTCAAGGATGATAGCAAGTCAAATGTTAATTTCTAAATATTTTGGGGGGGCATTAATTGATATTAGAAAATTATAAATCTGTATACATACCACTATGTAAACAATTCTAATGAAAAATTTCCAGTTTCATGAATCAAAATTTTTTACATGTCCATATTAAATATTTTCATAGAGGTATAATGAGATTGCTACTTTCCAGGTAGATTTTACAGTGAATAGTTATTGTTAAATTACACAGAGTTTATTATTGCTTGTGGGGCCTGAGATATAATGAAAATATTTAGAAAATAGATCACAGTAGTAATTCTACACTGTATGACTGCACAATGAATTACATACTTTACATGAAACCAAAGACCTTAAAAGAAATGTACAAATGACTAAAGGATGTTTGAAAGGCCACTAATATGACTACATCACTAGGTAAATGAAATTAAAACTAATTTATAGCAACTGCTGAACACCTGGATAGCCCTATACTACAGAATGTTAGAGCATCAAATCTTTAGCCTTCTGGCCCAGAGTCATCTGACAGATCTTACTGATGCAGAGTTATTAAGGACTGATTACTCTGTCTAGGCAGATATAATCAGTCGACTATTCTGCAAATGTGTCCATTTCTGGACAGTAATTGATCTGTGGATGGAAAGAGGCAATTCTTGCTTTGTGGCTGTCTCTGCACACAACGGGAGTAACTCCAAGGATGCTCAACTTCTTCTTAGAATCCAAAACAGGAAGCTGTCAGGAGCAGACAGGTCTCTAATCAAAATGAACATTAATATAGAAATGTTTGTAACGTCAATTCTGTGGACTTCTGACGTTTTGAAAACCAACTATCCATGTAAGGTAACCTGGACTGTTGTCTGTTAACTCCTCTAAGATATTTCTAAATAAAACATAGAGAACACCCTAACAATAAACTCCAAGCCATGAATTTGCTATAGTCCCTTAACTCACAGGCTAACCATTGGCTAAGTTTTAGAAGCTATGCTTTGTGCTTCCCATAATTTCAGTTAACTCAGTCATTCTAGATTTCTGACAGGGTTGAAGACCTATAGTCTCATAGCCAATCCTGGCTATTTACTTTTAGAGAAAAGATCTGGGTGGAAGGTTTTCAGCTGACATTTATTCTAAACCAAGAAAAAAGCCAGGTTCAAAACTAAGTGTTTTAGTTAGGAGAGATGACGGAGGTTCTGGTTAGTCAACAAAATGATGGACTGGGTATTAGGTCTATCTTGTACCTCACTGGTACAAATAGGAATCATTATGTTCTAATTGTATTTTGAGAGAAAAGTTTTATTTTAACAGGAAGGATGATATGTAGGAGGAGCTAAGGAAGAAGGAGTACCGAGAGGAAGAGATGGAGTAAGGAGAGGAGAAGATGAAGGAGAGGAGAAGCAAGGTGATGAGAGAGAGAAAGAGAGAGAAAGAGAGGGGGGCATGGAGGCAGATGTCCACGTGTCTCCACCATTCAAAAACAGTTTATATATCTAGGTTGGGTATTGGGTTACACTTCTGATTGAGCATTACCAAACGTATAAAGCCTTTGGCTAACACTAAAAAAAAATAATGTATAAAAGCAAAAAGGAAAAGGGGGCATTGGATAGGGGTTTTCTAGGGAGGGGAAATGGGGAAAGGGAATGGCATCTGATATGTAAATAAAATATAAAATAAAAAATGAAAAAAATAAAAATTAAAATTAAAAAAGAAGACTTAGAACCTTAGTATTTTGCCTTCTATGGACTACAGTTTCTTGATCTATGTGGTGGGATAATGAAAAAATAATAATATTGATGATATTGATAAAAAAAATTAAAACCACTGTGAAGTGCCAGCTCTTACTCACCTAGATAGCTACTAAAATGGCAAAGTATAGCAAGTTGTGAATAGATTGTAGAGAATAACAAAGACTGTGCATTCTTAATTAAAAAAAACCAACATAACAGTCTTGCCATATGATTTAGCAATATAACTTATAAGAAATCAACATCATATAGAACTCTTTGTGTACATTAATAGTTTTACAACAGAAAACACATAAAATAAGTGTAAGTGTCCATCATTAGATGAGTAGATAAAAGAAATGTTTATTATCTATTTTTATTTATTTATATGATTATATATCTATTTAATGTAGTATTAATGAATTATGAAAGTGAAAAAAATTTGACATTATTGACTGCTTTGGTTTGAATATGCTTGGCCCAGGAAAAGGCACGCTTAGAAGGTATTGCCTTTTTAGAGTAGGTGTGGCCTTGTTGGAGGAAGTTTGGTACTGTGGGGTTGGTCTTTAAGACTCTGATACTAGCTACCTGGAAGCCAGTCTGCTCCTGGTGGCCTTCTGATAAAGTTGTAGAACACTCAGATACTCTTGCACCATGCTCACTTGGATCTTTCCATGCTTCCTGCCTTAATGATAATGGACTGGTCCTCTGACCTGTAAGCCAGCCCAATTAGATATTGTTCTTTATAAGAGTTGCCTTGATCATCGTGTCTGTTCACCACAGCAAAACTCTAAGACAGTGGCATAATAGATGAACATGGAACAATTCCCTAAGATCTCAATTTTATGTTCAACTTATAGAATTGAGCCATACAAAGTAAGAGTTGACTGTTTCCAATGGCTTAATTGTGTTAAAATGTTACATTTAAAATTGTGAGGCTGGAAACATGGAAAACTAAATAAAAGAGGTCTATAGCTGGATTAAGAAGTAGTCCAAATGACTAGGTAAGAGATAAGTATAGGACTATGAAGAAACATTCTGTAAGACTAAAATTTTTGCAGAGCAAAAAATAAAATGTGCAGTATACTGTCTATTGTAAAAAGCTTTTCTGGTAAATGTTGAGTGATATACTGGTATAGCAATATGCAATCAGGTGTCATTTATTGCAATGCTCATTTAGCAAAATAATAATATTAGGTCTTCATCTGGACCTCATCACTGATATTGTCTCATGTTTTAGGTCACTTTAGTAATGTCAAATATGGGTTCTATCTCATGCAATGGACTGCGATTTCAATCAACTCATCACTGTTATACATCATAGCACTTACAGAAGGGTGATATTGATGATTACTATTGTCCCTTTAGTAGTGTTTACCATCCAGCACCATGAACATTAATGATTCATGTTGGAGCATCTAATTGGGCCTTAGACAATCAGATTGTGGAAATAAATGAATAATCTTGACAATAGCTGGTGATATTAACAGGTAGTCTCTGGAAGCTTTTGAGTCAACAACTCAACAAGATGGAATCTATTCCCTCCCTCAGAGCTTATAATTGGCATGTGATATCTATTGCCATTGACTTCCAACTATTCGACTGTATGGGTACTCCATTAATATTATATGTATTATATTAATAATATTAATATACTATTACATATATCTTCTGTATTTATGGAAATGGTTAGAATAGTAGGTTTCTACTAGGCTTGTCAAAAGCCCTTTAGTGTTAGTAGCCTCTTCCTTTATTCTGTTCACTACCCCATTAATATTCCAAGCTTAGTTTCCTTTTTTTTTATAACAGTGAATTCTATATTCCCTTATTTGGAAGATCTTGTACTCTCCTGCCCCCTCAAAAGTTACCTACCCTTCTGTAAATGTTAATTGTAATACCTGTATCAAAAGCTTAAAACTAATGTTTGTTTGGTTTTGGGTTTTGTTTCTGATTTGTTTTGTTTGTTTGTCTGAGATTTTTGTATCTAGGTTAACCTACACAGGATAATTCGTTGTAGTTTCATCCTTTACCTTCATATTTCATAATTAAATTTGACTTTTATTACCAGCTAAATAAGATTCCATTGTGTAAGTATGCCAGAATTTTCTTACCCATTCATTGTATTATTGATATATATTGATATATGGTTGTTTCTAGCTGGTATCGATAGAGTAGCAATGACAATAAGTGAAGTAAATCTGCAATATAATAAAATGTCCTTTGGGTATATATCTGAGAGGGATATAGCTGAGTCTTGATATTTGTTTTGCAATACATGGTAACAATAGAGAAAGCAACAACTAGAATATGTGAGGCAAAAATGAGACTATGAGACACGCAGTCTTAAGTGGAATGTATTTATAGGACATCTCAAATCAAAGCTCAACAATCAATGCAGAGGAGACAGAGATATTGTAAGAGGCAATGGATATGTGTGATTCAAAAAAAGATAGATAAATGTATGAACTCATATAGACTCAGACAACATGCAAAAGACCAGCACAATTCCAAATAAGACAACATACCAAGTTGGCAATGTGTCAAAACACACAAAGTCCCACCCCTAACCAAGCAATAATTTGTAAGTGATACCTTCTAGGAGAGAGAAAATGAGTTTCATTTGGTGAGTGTCACTGTATATCAACTACACCCCAGAGCAGACCCTCTGCCTAGGATATATGGCCAACACAGAATGGAGTTTATGTTTTTGTGAGCTTTCTAGTTTTTGGTCTTACTGTTTTGATTTTTCATTTTCATCATTGGTTGTGCTCTTTTCTAAAAGGAGAAATAGAGAAAGAGAGACACAGAGAGAGACAGAGAGAGAGAGAGAGAGAGAGAGAGAGAGAGAGAGAGAGAGAGAATAAAGACCATGAAGTTATGTGGGTAGGAAGGAGAGGAGCTGTGGATAGTTGGGGAGAAGAAAGAATATGATCAAAATATATTAAATGAAAAATGATTTTATATAAATACATGAGTTATAATATGTCTCATTGTTCTTTTTTATTGGATATTTTCTTTATTTACATTTCAAATGTTATCATCTTTCCTTGATTCCCACCTCCCAAACCCTTATCCCATTTCACTGGGACTGTCTCTTTAAAAGGAAAAACTATAAGAATTTTTTCTTACTTTGAATAGTAAATTCTGTCAAATATGTTACCATAACAAAATGAAGACGAACAAGTACAGTACTGGTTATTAGAAGTTTGTAGGGAGAGTTAGTGTGTAGTCAATGTTCAAAGGGCAGAAGCTTCAATTTTATGATGAAGTTTTTTATTTTTAATGTTAATATGATACTTAGTTGCTAATGACTCTATTGGTGAATTTGGTCTTGTTAATTAATAAATTGAGTACATGTATAGCAATTCATCATATTTAACATCTTGATACATGCAAATTTAGTAAATATATTTTTCTAAAACAAAGAATATTTTAACATTGAAAAATCTCAGTGAAGTTTATATATTGGTTTTAGAAGAAGAATTATAATTGTGATTTGACAAAATATTCTTAGGTTAAAGAAGTTCCTATGACATTAATAACATGTGTGATGCATGCTTAATTTGTTCCCAAGATGGTTGCTTGTGAAATAACAAAGAATATATTCAATAATTCTGATTTTAAAGACTTTAAAATATAGTCACACTGAATAAAACTCATGAATATCATTATTCTGTTATCAGGGGAATTGTGTTACTAACAAAGAGAAGAGCTTCTAAAATTTCGAACAACAGATCATCCAACATTTGTTTCTATACATTTGTCTAAAAATAACAGCAATAAGATTTGTAGTTATTTTAGTCATCTTTATTGAATTTCAATTTATTTGAAGGAATGGTGACATCTTATTTCATTTATGTAAAATAATTTTTTGTATTTATAACATATGCTCCTGGGAAAATATCTTACTAAAAGGTATAAAAACAGAGTTGAGAGGAATGTAAATAACTTGCTTAAAGAAAGTCTCAAGGGACCTCTGAGCTGATTGCATCTGGTTTCAAGTATTCTGCACTTGACTGGCAATCAATTGTTCTAGTTGTAATTAAAAACAAGTTGGGCAACTGCAATACCATGCCCCATGAATTTAGTGAAAGAAAAAAAATGGATTTTTAATCAAAAGAGGCACAGTTGAGTTTTAAAAAAGTTTTCTGTGTTTCTATGTTCTCTAGTTTTAGCCTAACTTTTAATCAAACTCTTGAGAAACATATTAATTCATTCAGAGATGAATTATTTAAAATATCTTACAGAGTCATTGAAAGACTTGCAATTTTTCTACACATTTAATGTGTAATCAAACCTTTTTCAAATATCTAAGTAACAGTGATGAATAGTGGGGGGGAATTATCAGTTATTTACTTTGGCACTGTTATGGTTCTGTGGAAACAACGCTATGAAGATCCTCTTTTGTCACTTCCTTTATTTTTTATTTCAACATATAACATATATGTATGTATTTATATTATATTTATGTATTATAAAAATTATAGATAATATATTGTAATGTACATATATATATTACATCTGTGTATATAAATGAATGTGGTTTCATTTGATATTTAAACCCAAACAAATAGCATTCATTCATCAAATACAACTTTCCCTCACTCCCTCTATCCATCCTTCTCCTCAGCCCATTGCCCCAGTCTAAAGAAAGGACTGTTTTACATTTATATCAATTGTTTTAATTTTAGTTACCACAAGAGTTGGAAAGTGCAAGGTATATGCCTTCTCCTTCTGTCATATTATTCTACGTAAGTATTTGGGGAACCATATATTGTTGCAAATTATATGATTATTCTGTATAAGAAAAATCTACATTTTATAGGTAACTCATTGATTCATATGTAGTGAGTTGATTCTTACCTAATTTACTATAAAAGTAGCCATAAAATATAGGGTCATGAAACTATCTGTATACGGATGTAACTCCCTTTGATTATAGACTCTGATGGGCAGAAAAATGTGGTAGTTTCCTGAGGAACATCTGTGCTCTTCTTCATAATCACTTCACTACTTATAATCCCACCAAAGCTTGATGAGAACTCCTTTCTTTAAATATCCTGCCCAACACTGAGGTTTAGGTGGAGTGAGATAAAAACAATAATTATAGAAATTCCCTTCTGTATTAGTCAGGATTCTGTAGAGTCACAGAACTTATGGAATGTCTCTATATATTAAGGAAATTCACTGTAATAACTTATAGTCTGTGGACCAACTAACCCAACAATGGGCAGCTGTAAAGAGGAAGTCCAAGAATCAAGTAGTTGTTCAGTCCCAGGAGGCTAGTTGTTTCAGCTGCTCTTCTGTATAAGTTGGAATCCTGAAGAAGTATGTTCCTGCAGATGTGCTGACAAATAAGTGCAAGCAGGCAAAGAGCCAGTCTTCCTTCTTCCACTGTTCTTACTTAGGATTTTAGCAGAAGACCCATATTAATGTGTACCATGATGCCTGGATTTGGAACTAGCTTTGTCCCTGAAGTGGCCTTGAACTCAGAGATCTGCTTGCTTCAGTATCCTTGGAATAAAAACATGTTCTACTGTGCATGGGCTTAAGCTTTTCATGGCCACTATGCCTCAAGATCTTTATTTCACGATTTGGGTCAGTAGCCTGTATCTTCCAGCCTCAAGATCTGAATTATAGGAGTGCCCTCCATTGTTAGATTGTGGTTCATTCCAAATGTAGTCAAGTTGACGACCAACAATAGCCATCACATATTTTATTTCAAAATTGTTTTTTTTTTTTTCATTTTGTTGCTGTTATTCCTTTCTGTCCAGCAGAAAGTAAAACGCAACTCCAAGTTTCTTCCTCAAGCAGTTTAATCAAGCTTATGATACAAAAATAGCACACGCTCCCCTTCCGCGTCCGGCTTATATCCCCTAAAAGCCAGCCAACAATTTTCAGCCACGTGGCATAATACTATGGGTAGTCTACTAGAGAAAGCTGCAAATTGTTTATATATTCCTAATAAGGCTTGTATTTACAAGTATAAACTTTTGCCTGGCTGCCTGCCAGATGCCATCTTCTGGGCACGGCTCTCCACATTATTTAATATATACAAGCTTTCCTACATCAATATATGTGTACCACATGTATTCAGTGTCTGTTGCAGCCAGATGAAGTCATTAGATCCCCTGGAATCAGAATTGCAAATGGTTGTGAGCCACCTTGGAGATGCTAGGAATCAAAACAGGGTGCACTCCAAGAGCATCAAGGGTTCTTAAATGCTGTGCTTCCTCTTTGTCCCACTCCATGTTTTGACTTTCATTACTCTGATAGGTAATAATAAGAAGCATTTTCCATTTTTTTTTTTTTTTGGCCATTTCTTTTTCTCACTTCACAAAGTGTGTATTCATATTATTCATTCATTTGTTAAATAGGGAAGCATTTCCCTTAAGTTCTGTTCTACATTTCTTTTTCTAACAGCACAACTTCAACTTGTACATGTGCCATCAATTATTCTGTGACTCATCATTGTAATACATTGAATAAGCAACAGTGGTAACTTAGTTGTCTATGGGACTTTATTAGGGAAATACATGGAATCCTGTGTTACATGGTGTCTGGTAGATTGTGTCACTGAGCCCATTACTTAGAACAGGATCTAGCTGAATAAACTAATGAATGATCAGAGCATATCTCGGCTGAGAGCCCTTGCTTTAATGACAGACATGGAGGCAATTTTCCACAGTGCCTAATTTAAGGAATAGAGGAATAGATCCATAGTCCTATTTACAAAGATAAACCTCCCTACTAGCATGTAGGATATCTAGCACATTCACAAGAGATAACAACATCGTGCTCAAGATGTGACTCAATAATTTAAAGACACCAATATATTTATTTATATTGAAACACTATCATTAGTAGTAGTAGTAGTAGTTGTTGTTGTTGTTGTATAGTAGTGGTAATAGTATTAGTAGTAGTTGTATTAGTAGTAATAATAGTAGTAGATTGAATTTCTTCAACCTGAACACCAGATTATTTTGAGAAGATTAGAAAACTAGTCTTTCCAAGATTTATTAACATCAGGATAGAACACTTAAGTTTTTGAAATGCCCATTTAGTGACTTAGCTTATAGTCATTCGGATCAGAAGACCTGTCTTGTATCACAGGAGTGATTCTGTGATATAAGAGCCCTATAGCTATTTCACCCCTACACTATCCAGAATCATCAAATAACAACATAATAGGAAGCCTCATTGAAGTCTCAGCCTAAAGCTCACCTTACTCTCCAAACCTGAGGTGATACCCATCAAAATGCACTATGCCTAAGAAGGCAGAAACTATATGCTGTATCACGGTGGAGACTTTTTTTCTGGAATGAATGCATTTATCTAGGAATGAAAGTTTACATTGTTTCTCAGTAAAATTGAATTCATGGGAGAAGAGTTTACTGCTACCAAATAAAGATCTATCCATGACACTTATCAATTTAGTATTTAACTCAGACTTTTAGGATTAGTGGTTATAATTACCAAATTTCTCTTAAAACAAACACCTTCCAAAGTGAATCCTCATTATTATGTATGTGTAGGTATATATATATATATATATATATATATATATATATATATATATATTCATCATTTTATACTAGCCCACTACTTTGAAATCCTTAAATGGAAATGCCTTAAGTACATAGTATAGCTGTATAATGCAGAAGGTATGGTCAGTAAAATATTGGGAAGATACAGATGTTATATAGTACATAAATGACTTTAGATTTGGCATTCTATTGCTCTAGCTGCTGAACACTATAATATTTTAGGTGTTCTACAAATGTAAATTAAAATATTAAACTGAATAGGATTTGGTATCTACTACATTCTCAGCATCCTTGAAATAACCAATGTATGGTCTGCGGTCCGAGGATTTTACATGCAACTTTTATAATTTACTATAATAAAAGTTAATATCAGAAGTTATAAACAATAGTGAAAATGATTATTTTATATACATGTTGGTTTCAAGACAAGAAAATATACTAAAAATTAGGAATAACTTCTTGGGATCTTGCAGAGGGAAAGTATTGTATTGTAAAATTACAATTCTCCTGAAACTTACTAAATGCAACTCGATAGACAACATTGTAAACTACATTTCACTTGACTTCCAGAGTATTTCTGTAGCCAGAAATGTAGTTTCCTCTTCAGTCCATCATCAGTTTCTCAGCTCCTAATGGACACCAGAAAAAAAAAAAGGTTTACTACTGCTTCCACTCAGCTCCAAATGATTACTACAGCCCAGGGTCTCTCAGTTTTCCAAAGATTATCCCATTCATATTGCACTGACTTTTCAAAATAAATCATTCATAAGAACCATTTTATTTCTCTTCACATAATAAAGTAGGAATTTTGCCATGGAAGGAAAAAAATCATTTTTCTGATTTCTTAAATTCAGATGATAGGCTCTGTGGGTGCTCCTACCACAGAATGGTTGCTTTAAAATGAATTTTTCCTTGATGTGGTGCAAAACCCAGGGATAAAGTCTCCTTACACAGTTGCCATGGTAACATGCATGTATCACCTGTCTCCTCACACATAAATATTTTTCTTTATGTCTTCCATATGTTTTTTTAAATCTTATAAAAACTGTGCTTTATTTTACTATATTTAATAAACCTCAGATTACAAGATTAAATAATTTTTAAAAACACATTTGAAATTAATTATCTATAGAATTTGTTGAGAGAGATGTGAAAAAAATTCTGCAATTGCTAGCTTTCAGGATGTCTATGTTAAATAAATATTTCACTTAAAACTGTACACAGTGGCTCCCTTTATTTCATCCCCTTTATAGAAAGATACTTGATGTGAGGGGAAATGTAGGAATAGCTTCTAGAATTATCATCTTCTGTCATTCACATTTCCTAGTGCAGAGACTTCACTTGTTTGTATAATCTCTTTTGTGAGGGAAACACACTTAGCGTGACTTTTGGAAAATTTAGTGATAGACGGACTTTCAACTGTCATCTAGAACTGCTCAGGAATAAGAGATAGACTTATCTCCCAAATTCTTTTCTCACCTAGCAATTAAGCAAGTTCTCAAGAATGTAAGCATTTGGAGGCCAACTGCCCTTGCTCAGTTTTTGAAAGTTTAAAAGGCCATCCTCTTTCCCACCATACTGTGCAGTTGGCTGAGACACCATGAGCAACCAAACTATTCATCAACTCATGAGAGTTCCTGATCCTATATTTCTCTTCCACCGGTGCATGCTTATGGAGAGTTTTCCAACAAACTTCTACATGCAATGCTTTAACCTCATAATAGGGCTTTTATGAACTGTGATGGCTATAATATAATATAAAAAATATTTTTCATTTTCTCCTGACAATGTGAAGTAGCATCTGTTATTCCTAATTCAGGTAAGGTCTGAAGTGATAGCTTTAGTCAATTTATCCTAAATCCTGTATTTTACTGAGCCAGTCATCCTGTTTTATTTCAGACAGACTAGATACATTGTGATTCCTAAGATGGGGGTATATTTGATTATATTAAAACTGCATCTGTCTTACAACAACCCAGTAATTACCCATGACATTAAGTGTGACTGAGCTTTAAAGTTTTACCCTAAAGCTGTAGCACAAAAATTTAATAAGCCCCATTTTAGCAATTCATGGTGCATTGCTATACAAGATAAAATGTGTTGCTCATATTCTTGTCTTTATAATCAATAAAACTCATTACTATTTGTGGGGGCATGAAATAGGGACTCCACAGGAAGACCAACAAAGTCAACTACCCTGGACCACGAGGAGCTCTCAGAGACTGAGCCACCAACCAAAGAGCATACATGGGTTGTAATGAGACACTCATCACAAATGTAGCAGATATGCACCTTAGTTTTCATGTTTATTCTCCAATAACTGGAGAGGGGTTCTCCAATAACTGGAATCCCATTCTCCAACAGCACTACCTTGTGGAGCCTCAGTGGGAGAGGATGCAGAGACTTGATGTGCCAAGGTGGACAAATACCAAGGGGAGGGCCTCTATTCTTTCATAGGCAAAGAGGAAGGTGGGGATGGAGGAGGGATTACATGAGGGGGTAAATGAGGGTGGTAGCATTTGAGATGCAAACAAACAAACAAAAAAACAAATAAATGAATATTATAGGATCTGGAATATTTTATTTACACTCAGATTTTGTAAATTTAGCATATCAGTTTATACCATTAAACAGTTTTTTGAGCTGTCCAAATTACTACTTTGCCTTAATCATGTTTTCTTGTTTTGTACTGACTGATGACCTAGAAAGGATGGATGGCATATTAACATATAAGAATTTTGTAGACAGGATCCAATATGCTTTATAAGCCCAAGACAGCCTTATGACAACCATCAATTTTTCTGAGTAGTTTTGTTTTAATTTGATGGAACCATGATTAAATTTTATTTTGCATAAACCTTCTTTCCACTCCAAATGAAGATAAATGCTTTGCAGGAAATTGGCTTTGGGTACAATAATTCCAGATTTACAATTAACTTCCTCATTCAGGCAAGATAAACAATACTATTTGTAGATTGCATTGTTTCCCCATTCCCATATCATACAGCCATCCTTAAGTAAAAGTAAGTATACTTGTTTTCTCCTGGAAACAAAATAGTTTCTACTACCCTGAGCTTCCAATTTTTCTGTTCCATCCAGTGGAACTTTTGTAATAGTTATAGTTTTGGATTTGCATGAATGAATTAAATCAATTGTTGGCCAAAGTTAAAGAATAATTAACAAGTAGCAAATAGGTAGACAGACAGACAAAGGGTAGTTTGTAAAATCATATCAAATTTGAGTTCTACAATATTCAGCATGGAAATCACCATGGAAGCCCCAATTAAAAAGTCAGCCAAACACCCTAGAAAAAGGAATCCCTGGCAAAGCAGTACCCCCTCCAAAGTTTCTGGGAGGCTCCCAAGTGAAAAATCAAATAGCGATATATCACCAAATTAGGCATTCATCATATCCTTCACACTGAGGCAGGAGTATGCTAACAATGTAAGGCTGTCAACTCTAGTTCCTTGTTGAACAGTCTATGGCTGGATACTCATGGCTGAACCTCCTGCTTCTCTTTCCCACTGTAGGCATTTTTATATCCTGGGATAAATAGTAATCATCTCTGTTGATGAGAGTTTATTTCATAGCTACTTGTTATTCATGTGCTTTTGCTCTTATGGTCTCAATGTTGGCCAGGAGTCAGCCAACTAAGAAAAAGATAATGGAAAGATCTATAGGAGAGAAAAACTAGGAAAGGAAACAATATCCTCAAAAAAAAAAAAAAAATAAAAACAAAAAAGAAAGAAAGAAAGAAAAGGTAACCTAATTTATTCTTTACATAAAGTATCAAAAATATTCTCCTAAAAAAAAAAAAACCTACAGCTAATAAACACTTTCATATTCAACTGAGAGGCAGAGTAAAGAATTAACACATACAGATATAGAAACCACCATGCCTCTTATATGCAACCAACAAATATATTCAAATGTAGTATTTCAGAAAAAATTTAAATGAAAACAATAATCTTAAATTTCATATCTTGAACAAATAAAAAATTCTACAAGAATTATGTTTTAGACTTTAAGTTACGGTGGTTAAACTGGACTGCTTCATGCAGAGGAATGAGAATGGATCCTTATCTCCCAACTCTATAAAACTCAGGTTTAGAAGGATCAAAATCCTCAACGTAAGACACCTTTCTCCACACCTATGACAGATCTCATCATCTCTTACTTGTTTGGTAATGACCAGCATGGCAGAGATGGGATGCTAACTCACTGCTCTTTCAATTTTTGTTTGACTGATGACTAGTAATGTGAGCATCTTTCCATTCACTGTCTGCTCTTATAGTATGAGTGCTTACATCATTTTTCTGGTTTTTTTTATGATAACTCTTTTAAGTTTCTCTTTTGTCAATAAATAATGAGTTCTTCATGCTTAAATTATCATCTCTTATGACATATAAATTTTGTTCTTCCTTCTCCAAGTGGACTTTTGATTTGCTCAGTTAATACCACTGTGTAAAAAATGTAGTTTGGTAAATTCCATGTGATATTTAAGCTTGTTACAAGCTGATGCTGGTAGTCAGGAGGCAATGGTCTGTCTCTTCCATGACTCCATGTCCTAGAGAAGGCTGATCACCTAAATGTGTAAAACACAGCAAACATTTACGAATACTAAACACAGAGTGTCATTTAGAAGCAAACATTTAAGAATACTAAACACAGAGTGTCATTTAGAATAATTAATGGTAAACAATTTAAAATGCTGTTATTGTTGTTTTTGGGATGTAAATATGTCTACAGTGGAAAAGGAATTTGGAAGATTTCCCCAGCAGAGGATGAAGATGTTTCTGTAGCTAAGAATATCTCTTTGGGGAACATCAAAAGACTGCATGATTTGCCCCAGTCAATTTCTAGTGATTGGTTGCAGATACCCAGTTATGTTGTTATACATCTACAGCTATTTGGTCTTTTACTTGAAAACCTTACACAAGGAGATATTCTGCTCTGATGAGGACTCTGGATCTGGAGCTCAGTGGGTTGCCTCAGTTGAGCTTAGCCAATTTGTTCTGTCTGCTTGTAGGACCCTGGTTTGATAATTCTACCTCGTTTATCCTCTAACTGATCTACATACTACTGCTAGATGTTTTGACCACATAATGCAGTTTAAAATATTCTTTCTCTCTTCTGCTTATCCCTATCTTTTACAATTTATTCATTTGCTTGCTATAAACATACTAAACGAGTTATTCAATACTGAAAACATAGCATCACAGATCTTTCCTAAGGCCACTTAGAAAAAATTAACAACAATAACAAACTGTTTGAGTTAAAGAAAGTGTCATAAAAGTTCCATACAAGAATAAAAGTAAAATTTAATTCATGATAAACACATTTAGTTCCTCGCACATTTAATATTTTTGTTGTTTAAATAACCCCTCTGGTACTGTTGCTACTGCATAGCTTGTATGATTACTATCTAGTCACCATATCACCATATTATACAATAGTCTCTTAATTTTATTTGTTCTCTGTTTTGTGGTCATTTCTGAAAATATCAGTAAATACAGTTAAATCTTTAATGTGTTTTTATTTGTAAATTTTCAGTGAATGAGGGTCTATTTTTAATCCTTGTATAGAGAGGTATCTCATTTTTTCAACACCATCTACTAAGAGACCTATGTCTTATTTTTGTCATTGTTCTTAATGCCTAAGAGTAAGAGAGAGACAAAGACAAAGACAAACAGAGACAGACAGAGAGACAGAGAGTGGCAGAGACATAGAGAGAGGCAGAGAGAAACAGAAAGAGAGACACAGAAAGAGACAGAGAGAAGGGAAAGAGAAGGACATTCTCATTATGTAGCTTTGACTGTTCTAGAAGTTTGTGTATAGAATTCAAGGCTAGCTTTGAACCAGAGATTAACTGGTCCTTGAGTTTTATGACTGAGTCTAAGGGTAACACAGTGCCTGGTGAGTTCAATATATTTTATTCCATCCTTTTATTTTCTTATATTAAATACTTTTCATGTAACATATTCTGATTTTGGTTTCCCCATTGGATAGAACTAATTTTTCTTTTGCTAGTGGTTATCACCTAAAGATAGGTTCTGGGTTAGAGATGGGACTCATGTCCACTTCTTCCTACTGTAAATGGGAGCAACTGTATTTGCTGTATAGACCCACCGAAGGACAATGTGTAGAGAGAGAGACATTGGAACACTCTAACTCAATGACCCTATCCCAGAGATAAAGCAACCATGTAGAAGAGGAGGCAGAAGCTTTTAAGAGCCATCAGAAGTCAAGAACACTGAGGAAACATGACTCTCTAATGCAGTAGGGCACATACATATAAACTCAGTGAAACAGATTGCATGTACAGGAGCTGCACAGCTCTGCATCAGACAATATCCTAGTTCTGAAAGGAGTCTACTACATTTTCAAATATGGATGTATTGTTTTTCTTTTCTTTTCTTTTCTTTTCTTTTCTTTTCTTTTCTTTTCTTTTCTTTTCTTTTCTTTTCTTTTCTTTTCGAGACAGCTAATGCATACCCAATATTCAATTATCCAGGACAATTTGTTGGTAAAACATACCTCATCGCTTGAAACCAGAAATTTCACTTATCTTGCTCAAATACACGCACGCAAACATTTAAAACTTAATCATGTGATGGTCTCTTACATGCATTTTAATTAGTCATGTTTTTGTTAATTAACATTTGTTCCACGCCCCTTTTCGAGTCCCCTTCGCCTGTGAAAGAGACATGTGAGGCAGTGTTTGGGTGGTTACTACAGCGAGGCTTTATTCCTGTATCAGCAGAAGCAGAAAGACCCAAAGCCCAGGAAAGGCACTGCTATATGTACCCTAGAGTGGCGTGTTCATTTCTGATTGGCTGTTCACTCATCACCCCATATTACGCCCCGGGGATGGGCAGTGACTTTGGCGCGCTTTTGCCTTTTGCACCTGTGCAGTTAGTTGTTTACTTGTGGGAGCACAGGATGCCCCCACCATCTTGTAATAGCGAATGTTGTCAAGCTCACTGCGGCTCCTAACAAACATTTGAACTTTACAATTGTTGACATATAATTTTACTATATCATTTCCATGCTTCTTGAGATTTAATATTCCATATTTTTCCAGTTTAGCTGTATAAAAGTGATAATTCTTATTTTTTAAAATAAATATTTATTTTAGTTTATTTGTATCATGTAGATCTGTGCAACCACTGAGTTCCACTCATCTCTGGATGATTCCACAGTGAAAACTTTCAGGACATGAACACAGTGCAGCTTCAGATTTCTGAGTTGCCAATAATCTTATCATTCTGAAGTCTATCACAGTAATTTCAGTTTGAAAAGAAAATATTAGTAATTGCTAACAATTTTCCTACTTGTATTAATTCACAAATTTCTGTGTGAAGTGTTTTTGTATATTATTATCTCCTTCCAAACAAGTTTATTATTATTGTTTCTCTTTAAAAACATTCAGAAATAACTCTACAATTCCCTAAACTGTTCAATTTCTAAATGTCATACAAGCACTAGATTGCAATGCCTTATAATTTCAATGCCTTATAAAGTGATTAGTCAAGTAAAAAGTATAATAAGCTTACAAAAGTAATAAACCAGCTTACAAAGTTAACATTATTTTTAATATTGAGTTATTAATTAGTTATTCATTTATGCTGACCTATGGTAAAGAAACGAAGTCTAACTTCAAGTATCCAGCATCAATACTCATCATTTTTAGGCTTAACTATTGATACCAGACAAGCTGTTCACAACAGTGAATTGATTTTTTAAAATAACTATGTATGATAGAAAAACAGAAACAGAGAGAGACTGAGAGAGACTGAGAGATAGAGAGAAGGAAGAAGGAGAAGTGGAAGACAGACCATGTCAAATAAACTGTTATCAGTATATGATATTTTCCAAACCTGTATGGAAAGCACCTTCAGTATTTGCATAAAATATACATCTCCATTTTCTGTAAAATCATAGCCTGAACATATTATTGGCAAACGTGAGTAGGAAACACAGAAGACCTTTTGTTATTGCCAAATATTTGGTCTAAGTAAAATAATGAATTTATACCAATACATAACCATAAGCTTACATAAACCATTATGAGATGTCTGGGACTTTTTGTTTTCTTGCTTTCTTTTTTCCTTTTTTTTTTTTTTTTTTTACCTTGATTGCATAGTTTTGGAGCTTGATTACATAAAATTGGTAGATGATTATGTCATGTCAAAATATTTTGGTCTTTATATAGTTTTGTTTATAAAACAGTAAAATAAACATAATTGAAGTAACATATAAACCTATATTCAAATATATTCCCACAGTTTAGCATTCAAACCTGTAGCTCACAACTGAATTTTAAATCTCATAATTTAAATGTTATTTTGTAGAATAACTTCTAGTACATTTAAATTGTACTGTATCCTTTGTAACTTGAAATATTTTGTGATGCAAGTGGACAGGACTGTGCCACCAGATAGAAGAACTGATAAGGTTGAGCAGTCTCAGACCCCAGGGAATCTCAGAATTGAGAATGGCAGAAGTGGAGTCAGCTCCTGTCAAGCTCTCCTTGTTCTGGAACATGTAACCATGACACCCCACTAAGAGGACTAGAACAATCAGTCACCCTGTTACAGAAACCTGAAGTTTTCTATGAAAATGAAATACCCAGATAGACATGGAGTGTTCAGC
The DNA here is from genome assembly GCF_011762505.2 of Arvicanthis niloticus. Taxonomy (NCBI): domain Eukaryota; kingdom Metazoa; phylum Chordata; class Mammalia; order Rodentia; family Muridae; genus Arvicanthis; species Arvicanthis niloticus. The sequence continues at coordinate 39,246,645 of NC_047674.1, read as the reverse complement.
CAATGCCAGGAAGGCCTGGGCATTCTTTTCTACAAAGGGTATTTAGTCTTTGAATTACCCTGGCAAGGTATATTCATTCACATCTGCCATGAAATAAAGCAGTTTGGACAAGCAAAGCCCATATCTTCATCAAAGATTTCCATGGGGAATTTGGGAGGAGGGGGTTGTTGTAAAGAACCTTGCTTGTATCTCAGGAAGGCCTTTTTCTGACCCAGCCCCTCCATACTCTCTGCACTCACTCTGAACCAACCCAGGTTCTAGCCCCATCCTCCTCACCCTTACCCTTCTTGCCTGGTGCATAGACACCCTGGGGCAGCACAGATGACTGATCCCTGTTTCTGACTCCCAGCTGTATGCCAGGAGCATCTGGGTGCACAGGAGACTAGGAGCCACAGCATCCTAGACTCTGATGTTTCCCACCTGAGCCTGATTAAGGATTGGATTAAGGATTGTATTCTACCTCCCCAGAAGGTCCTGCTAGTGTTCCTAGCAACTCAGTGGTGAGGCAGACCTGCAGCCCAACTTATTTGATTTGTTTTTGTTTTTGAGGTAGAATTAGATTTGTAGCCTAGATAAGATTTAATATCACAATCCTCTCTCCCAGTTGTCCTGAGTACTGGAATTCTAGATAAGTGGTAACTGTGTCTTTGAATATACTTAAAGGAATAGATGGACTATGAAAAATATGTTACATGGAATATTCCTTCATTTTCTGAAACAATATGTTCGAATCTACCTGTGGACTTTATTTTATTGCTTAATTTTAATTTTATTTTTGAGTACCAAGTGTCATTGTGTAGTCTGAGGAAGCCATAAACTCACAATCTTACTGCCTCATCTTCGGAAGTAAGAGGATTTCAGGATTTTACTAACACATCTGTCTCTCAGAAAATTTCAAATCAATAAATTATTTTAAACACCAAACCATCTATGGTGTGAGTTATCTGAATATATGCTTGTTTGTTAATTCATTCATGTTTATTTTTCTGTTTTATGCACAAAACCATAACAAAAACAAAACTGAGTAAATGTGAGAAAGTAAAAATTCTCAATAGAAATCAGCAGGGATAGATTCATACTGAAACACAAACGCTATTCTCTGGAATTATATTTAAAGGAGTGTGTGTGTGTGTGTGTGTGTGTGTGTTGTGTGCTGCATTTTTAAGTTCATGAAAATTGGGAACCAACCTAGAACACTATGTGGCAAAAAGTCAGGATACAGAACATAGTTGCATGAAAACATCAAGGAGCCTACAGGAAGAGTGCAGGTAGAAATGAAAAATTCCAGGTGGCTAAGCATGAAGGCATTAGCAGGAGTCAAATGTCATCTCTCAAGAAATGGCTACCTAATGTCTAGGCAATAGGAAATGTGGGCTTAACATTTTAAATGGTGTTTTATGTATAGTTGTACATACATTGTCATCTTTATTACATTGTGTCTAAATATACATGTATAACATATTTATAGTTTATACATTATTTATATTGGTAAACATATGTATAAATACTATTTGCAAAATTATTTATGTAATTTTGAATATATATGTAAATTTGAATATATATTTAGAGACACTGATATACTGAGGACCTGAGGACCAAAGTAAATGTAGACATAGAGAAGAGACATGATAAAATTTTCCTCTGACTTCCATGACCACAGTGTGACACACACTCACACACATCAGGCACAAAGATGCTCAATTCATTTTGAACAATGTGCGATTTATGTTAGAATGAGGAAAACAGACTTTGAGATTACACTGACATGTTAAAAAGCAAATGATAAAATCTCATTAATCTTTGAGAATGCACATTATATATTCACTGTGAATTTTGACCAGAGAGTTGCTCAGTTTGAGAATTTCTGTTGTTAAATTTTGAATTCTATTTATAAAAGAATGAAGGCATCCCATGATTCTCTTCCTAGTCTTATACATTCTTCAAGGACAATTCTATTAAAAAAAAACAGACATTAAGAATGTGTCTTACATCACTTTCTATTTTATGAGTTGTCCAGGAAGAGGTCTTTCATGATGAAAGCCTTTTTGTGGGAAACTTATGAGGCATGGTGTTTTCAGAAAAGAATTAATTAAATTAGAAATACCCTTATTAAAATATCTCACAGCTTCATTAACTTAATTGTATGATGTGTTAATCGGATTAATTGAGAGTTATCTTTGTCTATGGACCCAATACCCTCCTAGTCATTATAAAGGCTTCAGTCTGTGTGTCTTGTGAATTCATAAAAGAAATGGTATGCCATAATATTCTTTCTTTTCAGAGAAGTATGTACAATTTTGTTTTGAGGCTACTATTATTTACTACTACATATCTGATATCAATTCTATGTTCACTTTTAATGCTAGCTTTACTTTTAACCTTTTTACTAATAGGTTTGTTTGCAATGAGAATGCATTCATTATGTGCTTTTATACTTAACAATTTCAAATGATAAGATTGAATTGGTAAGAAGAGTGGGTATTTTAGAAGATAAAATACTGGAGGGTGCAATGTGTCTGAAGAGCTATTAGTGCTCAGGTTTAAATGGAAAAAAATTAAAAAAGAGAGATAAATGTGCATAACTTGTGGATATTGCAGAAGAAATCTTAGAAAATATGAAATGAGTATTTATGAAAAGGAGTTTAAACTTAGTAACCAGAAAAGGTATCACAGTGATATACAGTTTTTTAAAATAACTAATGTAAAGAGAGGTTATGAGAAGAAGGGGTATATGGAATAACTTGTTTTGAAGGAGAAAGAAGAAACATTGTAGTTATCATCTCAAAAGTGTGATAATATTTAAAACCTTATAAACTTTTAAAATCAAATACTTAGGAAACCCAAAGAAAAATGCATAGAAAGTACAAATCTGTGCATGCATTTTGAACATACTGTACAGGTTTTGTCACAATTTTTTTTGTGTGTATGCAAAGACAATTCTCCTGGCCTGCTCTCAGGGACATAGCAGCAGCCTGTGTAGTGACCAAGAGACCACCACTACCATATGTGCCAAGTGTGTGCAGCTGGGAACCCTGTCTTCCCAGATCTCTCTCTGCTCTAGTTTTTCTATCTCACCTCAGTGCTGTCACACTGTTACCCATTCCCTTCCTTCTCTCTGCATTCCCTCTCTCTATCCTCTTGTCTATCTCTCTGCTCTGTCTGCCTGTCCATATGTTCATTCGTCTGCCTCTACACATCCCCCAGATTCTCACCCCAAATGACTCTTTTACACCAGATCTGTTGCATGGCATAATTTCTCAATGGTACACAACTTGGTACAGGCCTGTCATGGATATCCTCTTGCTGCATTATATCTCATAATATTTGTGCAATGAGCCTAGGAGTGGGCGCTCTACTGCTGTCTATTCCCACTGGGATCTGACATCCTGCTAGACATGGCAATAGATATGTTTACTAGTCCACATATCACTAGGTTCTCCTTCCAACATGGATGATTGATGAATTCTCTCTGCAACTCACCTTAAATGCTTCTCTGAGTCTATTTCCCAGGAGGAGGCTTTGATCTTCTGGGGTGCTTTCTCTTCCCCCCTTGGCTTCCATGAAAATTTCTGATATCAGGTGACACATGTCTGCTCATGCTTTTAGCACTGGCCCCTGGCAACTGAATGACAATTTATCTGGACAGCTTGTCCCTTCTCAGTTTGGTCTTCCCTGAAATACTGGGCTGTTTCAGATGCAAGCTTGGGACTCCTCCATATGTTTTCTATTAGAACTGTGTTCTGGTACACCTAGCTTCTAAACTTGTTATACATTGCCTCAATATACCACCTAAGTATTCGGGGTCCATGAAAACAAATCTCTATTCTTTATTCATTTTTCCTCACTTCAAGCCATGCTTGTTACTGTTTGTTCTCCCTCTACCTACTTTACTGAGACAGATACAACTTCTCTACCTGCTCCTGCCTTGCCATTAATCTAACCACTAAAGGTACGTACAGATCACTTGTCTGACATTTTGATTTCAAACTCTAGAGTCTGCTGTGTCCTACACATAGCTTTGGCTCCAACAACTTGCCCATGTGGACCAAGTGACCTGCCCCAAATTGGCTTTAGGCATTTATTGAATGTTAAGCTTTCTGTCTTCTTTCATGGACTCAGATTACTACATCTTGGCTTTATTCAGTGGCCAAAAATTGACACACCTAATTTTCAAATTCTCATAGCCAGAAAAAAAATGATCCCCAAGTATCTTATATCTAAACATCTTCTGTATTCTGATCTATGCTTAAGATCCTACTACTCCACTATTTTTTTAATTACAAAACTTTTATCTCTTTATTTCTTTGCATTCTACTCTCAAGAAAAGTATAATATCTTAATACTTAGTTGTAAACACTTATCTAGAGATTTGTAAATTGCTCATTAGGTACAGTTTAAATTACATATCCTCTGGGATAATATTTGACTTTAAACTTATATAATGAAAGCCTATAATTAAAAAGTTATATAATATATATAGTACATGTTGTATATGCCATACATTATATATATCATATATGTTATATATCCTATGTAGCCTACATATCATAACCATCATACATATCATAAATGTCATATATGTCCTAAATGTGATATATATCATATATGTGATTAAACTCTTGATAAGGGCATACAAATGTGTTTGTGTGTGTATGTAAATAAAATTCAACTCTATATGTGTGTATGTAACTTGGATTTAATTCTGTGTGGATATGTACATGAAACTTGGATGCAACTCATATGCATGCACACACACACACTCACACACACACACGATACAGACATTTTTTTTTATATAGCAACATTATATCTCTCTTTTGTCTCAGCTCAGACCTTACCAGGATATAAATTTTCAATGGCCTGCAACCTGACATGTGATATGGTCATTTTAAAATGGCTTCATGTCTTCTTCCAGTCTGCACCAGTGCCCTGAGCAGACCTAGGGTGCCAACTCTGCACCCAATCCCAGAACACCCAGAGGAGGCTGGACTCCCAGGAGCTCTAACTAGCTCAGGATCTTAGGTGAAGAAGCCGTGGCAGCACCTCCCCCCACCCCTGCCACCACACACACACAAACAAGGAGCAATTGGGACACACCGGTGTTGGGGTGTGACTTTAGCAGAAAGCGGCTATCAGCTTTGCAGCCATCTTGAGCCATATACCCTGACATGAGACTTGGATTATAATAGCCTACAACAGCTGAGCACACTCCGATAATCTTGGTTTAGATACCTTGGGTGTGTGAGATTAAAGGTGTGTGACTTAAGAGTGACCTAGAGATCAGATTTAGAGACAATACCTAAAGGCATGAGTATAGGTGTGATTTAGAGGCATGGCTTAGAAGTGAGACATACAAAAGGCAGAGACAGAACAGATCAGAAGCAGACAGAGGAGACACTTTTAGGAGACACTTAGAGGAAGAGAGACTGAAGAATAAAAGGGATTGAAACACACTCTGTCTGGTCTCCATTCTTTGAGTCTGCCCTCACCCTCTCTCTTGCTGAACCCTGACCCACCGACTGGAGCGGCAGCTTGGACCAGGATACAGTGGCCGCCTGAATGTGGGGCTAGTGCAGGTCTCAACATTTTTGGCACCCAAACGTGGGGCTAGTGCGGTTCCAAACACACCAGGACCAAAGAACTTCCTCCAGGCAATTGGCACGGGTTCCATATAGTCTGAGCCAGTACCCTGAAAAGACCTAGGTGCCAGCTCTTCACCAAATCCCAGAACATCTGAACACCCAAAGAAGGCTGGACACCCAGAAACATAGGATCATGGAATCACAGGATTGCAGGAGATTGATCACACCAGGATTCTAGGATCTCAGAAGCAGCCTGACTCCCAGGACCTCTTAAAACCAGGATCCCAGAATCACAGGATCATAGATAGAACTGGCTCTGAGGAGTTCCGACACAACCAAGATAACAGGAGAGACAGGCTGCAGTCAGAGATAGTGAGTACAGGTAGCACTAGAGATAACTATATGGCAAAAGACAAGCACAAGAACATAAGCAATAGAAATCAAGGTTAGTTGGCATCATCAAAACCTGCTTTTTCCACCATAGCAATTCCTGAATACCCCATAATACCAGAAAAGCAAGATTCAGATTTAAAATCAGTTCAACACCCCACTCTCATCTATGGACTGAACATGGAAAAAGAAGCTAAACAGAGACACAGTGAAACTAAGAGAAGTTAAGAACCAAATAGATTTAGCAGATATCTATAGAACATTCTATCCAAAGCCAAAAGAATATACCTTCTTCTCAGCACCTCATGGTACCTTCTCCAAAATAGACCATAAGATTGAACACAAAACAGGCCTCAATAGATACAAGAAAACTGAAATAATTTCATGCATCCTATCAGATCACCACAGACTAAGGCTGGTCTTCAATAACTACAAAATCAGTGGCAAGCCAAACTACACATAGAAACTGAACAATGCTCTACTCAATGATAACTTGTTCAGAGAAGAAATAAAGAGAGAGATTAAAGACTTTTTAGAATTTAATGAAAATGGAGACACATCATACCCAAGCTTTAAGGACGCAATGAAAACGTGTTAAGAAGAAGACTCAGAGCTCTAAGTGCCTACAAAAAGAAACTGGAGAAAGCATATCCTAGCAGCTTAACAGCACACCTGAAAGCTATAGAACAAAATTAAGCAAATATACCCAAGAGGGAGTAGATAGCAGGAAATGATCAAAATCAGGGCTGAAATCAACCAAGTAGAAACAAAAAGAACTATACAAAGATTCAACAAAAACAGAAGCTGGTTCTTTGAGAAAAACAATAAGATAGATACCTGCTTTGCCAGAACAAATGGAGGGCACAGAGACAGTTATCCAAGTTAATAAAATTAGAACTGAAAAGGGATGCATAACAACAGAAACTGAGGAAATTCAAAAAATCATCAGATCCTACTACAAAATTCTATACCCAACAAACTAAAAAATCTGGATGAAATGGACAATTTCCTAGACAGATACTAGGTACCAAAGTTAAATCAGGAGCAGATAAACCATCTAAATAGTCCCATAACCCCTAAAAAAATAGCAGCAGTAATTAAAAGTTTCCCCAACCAAAAAAAGAAAGAAAAAGAAAAGAGAAAAAACCCAGGACCAAGTGGATTTAGAGCAGAATTCTATCAGACTTTCCAAGAAGACCTAATGCCAATTCTCTATAAACTATTCCACAAAAATAGAAACAGAAGGAACACTACACAATTTGTTCTATGAAGTGAAAATTATGCTCATACCTGAACCACAAAAAGACACAACAAAGAAAGAGAACTTCAGACTAATCTCCCTTATGAATATCGATGCAAAAATACTCAATAAAAATTTTGCAAACTGAATCCAAGAACACATCAAAATAATCATGTATTAAGTAGGCTTTATCCCAGGAATGCAGGGATGGTTCAATATATGGAAATCCATCAACATAATCCACTATATAAACAAGCTCAAAGAAAAAAACATGATAATCTCACTAGATGCTGAGAAAGCATTTGACAAAATTCAACATCACTTCATGATAATAGTCTTGGAAAGATCAGGAATTTTAGGCCCATACCTAAACATAGTAAAAGCAATATATGGCAAGCCAGTAGCCAACATCAAACAAAATGGAGAGAAACTTGAAGTAATCCCACTAAAATCAGGGACTAGACAAGGCTGCCCAGTCTCTCCCTACCTATTCAGTATAGTACTCTAAGTCCTGGCCAGGCCAATTAGATCACAAAAAGAAGTCAAAGGGATACAAGTAGGAAAGGAAGAAGTCAAATTATCACTGTTTGCAGATGATATGATAGTATATTTAAGGGACCCTAAAACTTCCATCAGAGAACTCCTAAACCTGATAACTTCAGCAAAGTTGTTGAATATAAACTAACTCAAACAAATCAGTAGCCTTCCTCTACTCAAAAGATAAACAGGCTGAGAAAAATGTTAGGAAACTTTTCTTAGTTAAACCCTTCACAATAGTCACAAACAATATAAAATACTTTGATGTGAATCTAACCAAGCAAGTGGAAGATCTATATGACAAGAACTTCAAGTCTCTAAAGAAAAAGATCGAAGATGATCTCAGGAGATGGAAGGATCTCCTATGCTCATGGATTGGCAGTATTAATATAGTAAAAATGGTCATCTTGCCAAAAACAATTTACAGATTCAATGCAATCCCCATTAAAATACCAACTCAGTTCCTCATATAGTTAGAAAGAGCAATTTGCAAATTCATTTAGAATAACAAAAAACAAAAACCTCTAGGATGGTAAAAAGTATTCTCAACAATAAAAGAACTACTGAGGGAATCACTGTTCTTGATCTCAAGATGTACTACAAAGCAATAGTGATAAAAACTGCATGTTATTGTTACAGAAACAAGCAGGAAGGTCAATGGAATAGAATTGAAGACCCAGAAATGAACCCACACGCTTATGATAACTTGATCTTTGACAAAGGTGCTAAAACCATACCGTGGGAAAATGGCAGGATTTTCAAGGAATAATGCTGGTTCACCTGTAGGTCAGCATGTTTAAGAATGAACATTTACCCATTCTTATCTCCTTGTACAAAGCTCAAGTACAAATGGATCAAGGACCTCCACATAAAGCCAAATACACTAAAGCCATATAGAAGAGAAAGTAGGGGAAAACATCAAGCACATGGGTACAGGAAAAACATTCCTGAACAGGACACCAATGGCTTATGCTTTAAGATCAAGAATTGACAAATGGGACCTCATAAACCTGCAAAGCTTCTGTAAGACAAAGGACACTGTCAATAGGACAAAATGGCAACCAACAGATTGGGAAATTATCTTTATCAATTCTATATCTGATAGACGGCTAATATAAAAAGTATACAAAGAACTCAATAAATTAGACTCCAGACAATCAAATAACCTCATTAAAATGGGCTACAAAGATTAAAAATGGGGTACAGAACTCAAAAAGTATTCTCAACTGAGGAAAATTGAATGGCCCTGAAGCACCTAAAGAAATGTTCAACATCTTTGGTCAGGGAAATGCAAATCAAAACAACCCTGAGATTCTACCTCACACCAGTAAGAATGGCTAAAGATCAAAACTGCATGTGACAGCAGATGTTGGCAAAAATGTGAAGAATGAGGAATACTCCTTCACTGTTGGTGGGATTGTAAGTTGGTATAACCACTTTGGAAAGCAGTCTGGCCTTTTTCAGAAATTGGATGTAGTATTATTACCTGAGGATCCAGCTATATACACAAAATATGCTCAAACTTCTAACAATGATACTTGCTCTACTATGTTCATAGCAGCCTTATTTATAATAGCCATAAGCTGGAAAGAACACAGATATCTTTCAACAGAGAAATGGATACAGAAAATATGGAGAGATTTACTCAATGGGGTGCTACACAGTTATTAAAAACAATGAATTTATGAGATCCTTAGGCAAATGAATGGAACTAGAAAATATCATCCTGAGTGAGGTAACCCAATCACAAAAGAACACACATGGTATGCATGCACTGATAAATGGTTATTAGCCCAAAAGCTCACAATACCCAAGATACAACTCACAGACCACATGAATCCAAGAAGAAAGACTAAAGTGTAGGTGCTTTGGTCCATTTTAGGAGTAACAAAATATGAAAACAAAGTGTGGAGCAGAGACTGGGGAGGGACCATTGGAAGATTACATCACCTGAGGATCCATCCCATGTGCAGTCACCAAATGTAAACACTTTTGTGGATGCCAGGAAGTACATGCTGACAGGAGCCTGCTATACCTGTCTCCTGAGAGGCTCTGCCACATTCTGACATATGCAGAGACAGATGCTCACAGCTAACCATTGAACTGATCACAGGGTCCCCAATGGAGGAGTTAGAGAAGACTGAAGGATGTGAAGGGGCTTGTGGAGCCATGGGGAGAGCAACAATACCAACCAACCAGAATTCCCTGGATCTATAGAGCTACTTGGGAACACACATGGAGGGACCCATGGCTCCAGCTGTATATGTAGTGGAGGATGGCCTTGTCTGACACTAGTGGGAGAGGAGGTCCTTTGTTCCCTGAAGGCTGGATGCCCTATTGTGGGGAAATTCAAGGTCCAGGATGGACAAGTGGATGGAGAGATGGGGGCACACCCTCATAGAAGTAGATGGAGGGGGATGGGATAAGGAGTTTCTAGGGAGGGATAGAGAAAGTGGATAACATCTGAAATGGAGATAAATAAATTTAATAATAATAATAATAATAATAATAATAATAATAAACAGATAATGGAACTGTCTATTGTAGTCAAGCATTCAAGACTTTTTGTCAACAATTTAATATTACTCATATTACTGAGATTCCCTATAATCCTCAAGGATGAGAGACTGTAGAATGGGCCCATGGAACTACAATATCTTCATAAAATAAAAAAGGGGAGTTATTTCCCCAGACACTGCAAATTTGTTTAAGTCATGTTCTTTTTATTTTAATTTTTAAAAAATTTGGATGACAAAGAATTTTCTGCTGTGTGTTTATGGCACCCTACAACTAGGCATACTTATGCCTAGGTGAAAGGGAAGGATCCATTTACTGACATATGGCATGATCCTGATTAGGTATTTAATATGGGGAAGAGGGCATGTTTGTATTTTTTTTCTTCCGGATGCTGACAGAGCATGGTGGCTACCAGAGTAACAAGTAAGACATGCTGATGCCAGGACAAAGAATGATGCTGACCTGTGAGCTTTCTGAGTACTCTGACAATGGTGACTGGGAAGCTGTATTGGACATATTTTCCTGACCCACCATTGCTTAACTACACCCCTGATGGGACAAGCTGCCTTGCCTCAAGATTTTAGACCCTGTGTAATAGAGAATCAAAAGAGAAGTTGTAATGACTCTTGTATTTTTCTTGAATGTGACCAGTTATTTGGACTCAATCTTGGACTGGTTTAGAAATCAATATTTCTAATATTGGAAATAACAGTCTTCATTTGAAAGGCTAGTTCTGGACATTTTCAGAGACATATTTGGAAGTTAGCTGCAGTTCTCTATGATATGATGTTAGCAACAGATAAAGTTGGGACAGGAACTGGATTTCAAACAAGTGTTAGTACATGTGTTAAGGCTTTTTTAAATTTTCAAGTTAAAATTACTTTTGTTTCTTCTACAATATTTAATTTAAGTTGCATTGATTATACACTTTCTAATTGTATTATTGTTTAGAAACCTGACGTGTCTGTTACAGAGGTCTATCCACCAGCTTTTGTCTCATTGCCCTGTGTATTATAAAACGTTGGTACTCTGAAAAAAGCTTGCAAGTACTGGAAGAAGTGAATCAGACTTTAAGCAGAAGCACTAGGTTAGTGAGCTTGATTATTCCTGGTATAACATCTTTAATTACATTGATAGCTAGCACCACTGCTTCTACAATTGCTTTGACACAAGAAGTTAAGACAGCTACTTTTGTTAATCATTTAGCAAAAAATAATATTACTAATGTGTTGAGTATACAAGAGGATTTAGATAGGCATTTTTTACATTGGATTAATGTTCTTTGTCCTGTTCAAATTATTGGAAAAAGATTCAGAGTTTAAGAATAAGGAGTCATCTTGAATGTCATGTCAAATACCATTGGATTTGTTCACTTCTATAATTTTCAATGATCGTCACTATAATTATAAAATGTTTAAAGACACTTGCAGTGTATTTGGCATAATTCTAACACCTCTTTGTATGTTTTAACTTTGCATAATGAGATTATGAATTTAAAGAGTGCTCTGCTAAGTGTTGATGTGGCAGATACTGCTAATAAATTTATCCATGGCCTGAGGTTAGTATGTCTATTTTGGTCAAGCTTCAAGATTCGCATATATAGCTTGCTCATGCTAGCCCTTTTTGTCCTCGGAATAATTTTATTTCTTCCCATCATGTTAAAAATTGTTTTTAACAACTTCAACATATTGGCAGGCAAAGTACATGGCTTGAAACTGAAAATGGACCCCAGATTGAGTTATTCAGTTAACAGGCTGGCAAGCCAAGGATGGCTAAGATTCTGCACAGAGCCTTATTAACTTAAGACAGAAGTGCATTGCTTTTGATAATTCATATTCCATGATGCGCATAAGGAAGGCATTCTTGTCAGAATGACCTAAGACAGGCTCAGTCTTGTGTATGAAGTAAAAAAAAAAAAAAGGGGGGGGGGGGTAGGCAGAGAGCTTTTGGGGCTGCTTGGCAGGAATCTGACATTGGCAGAGGACAAAGAAGTTGGCTTCAGGGAGGAATTTGACTTTAGGCTTGAACAAAGAAGTAATTTCAGGCAGGAATCTGAATCTTAGGCCAGAACAAAGAAGTAGGCTTCAGACATGAAAATTACTTTGGGCTAGGACAGGGAAGTAGGCTCAAATATTTTGGTTATCCCGATAAGCCCTTAGAAACAGTGATCACAAGAGTGATCTCAGAACTTTGTTTTATTGCCTTGCTTCTTCTTTGACTATTTCTGTTTATTGTCTTGCTTGTTCCTTGACTATTTGCAAATATTGTATTGTTAGTTCCTCAACCTAGAACTAACCATAATACTTGCATGTAATTAAAATGGTATAAAAGCAAAAGGAGGAGGGAGATGGAATAGGGGGTTTCTATTGTGCCGGGATGGGGAAAGGGTATGACATCTGAAATGTAAATAAATAAAATATCCAACAAAAACTTTGAAGATAAATATTTTAAAAAGAAAAAAAAATGATAGACTTATGGAATAAAGAAACCATGTTAACATTCTGTAGTCCTGATGAATTCTCTGTTTATTACTCTAACTTCTTTTAGACTAGAAAGGCAACAACAAACATCAGATATTTTAGATTAGTGTAGGTTTTTATGTGTTGTAATTTTAAATTTATTTTTGCTGCAGTATACTATATATGTGGTTTGAATCTAATTTGAAATATTCTGTATATGATGATTAAATTTTTATGATTATAAAGATCTACTCAGATTAATGAAAGCTAATTTAAGATATTTGACTAAATATGTATATATTTGCTAACTGCTCAAAACCATTATGCTAGAAAATTTAAATAAGTAACAATGTATGTTTGATAAAGTATGTAAACTCTTAATAATAACTATGAAATTAAAGTTGGTATTATGTCACCTTATAAATCAACAAATTTTTTAATATGTTTAAAATATATTGTAGTGATGCTAAGAACTAATGTGTTTACAAGATTAAACTTTATCTACACTCCTCAACATGCTTTCAAAGTTAAGCAGAGCATATGTAATAAAAATGAGGAAAGTTTGTCTGTTTTGGTATGCTTTAGATAGGAAGGTGATCTTCAAACCCTTCAAAGATCTGCAGAATATGACATTTAAGGTGTTTGATAAATAAGCTTTTCATAGTAGACGTGCAGGCTCCTCTCAGTACCCCAATCTACTCAAAGATGGGCACAGAAGACTGTCCATCTGAAGCTTGCTTTAAATATGATAGAGCTAAATCTCCACTATAATGTTCTTTATGTATGTTGCTGTCATTACATTATCCAAACCCTAGACAGACAAGACACTGGGAAGTTGACTGCCTTACTTTGCCTAGAAAAAGTAGAAGAGTTCTTCAAATTTCCTGTTTCACCAAAAAGTCTATCAAATCTTCTGGGCCTGTCAGCCAAAGATGCCCTAAAAAACAGAGAGGAACTTTGAACCTTGGGTGAATGACCCAGCGGTTGGTAAGCCTCTGTCATTTTTAATAGACTCAGATCCTGTTTGGTCTGCACTTCCTGCTTACAAAGGTGAAATTTATCCTTCTCAGGTCTCTGATAGGTTTGAAGACTAGATTAGTGGAAGATTTATCAGTTTAACTGCAGAGACCAAGATTTCAACTGCATTCTCAGTTGTCTTCACATGTTAAATTTGAAAGACCTCCAAAGAGAGACCCTCACTCAAGTCTGGATTAGTGCACACCCAAAGACACAGGAGAGACTTTCTTGATGCAATAGCAGAGGCAGTTTAATGGGAAGGGCCCTTGGGTCAAAATGTATCTCACGCAGGAGATAGAGGATTCGACTCAGACCCCAGGAAGTTTAGGATATTTATAGGTAGAGGTTGGGGAGAGCAGGAAGATTTGGCGCGGTTACATATGATTGGATATTTCAAATATTAGCAACTTACGTAAGCAATCATTTGAGCTGGCAGGATGACTAGTTATTTTTGACCATGAAACCTCAGACCTCCCAAAAAGGGAGGAAGGGAGGAGAAAACACCAGATGGCCCATTACTCACTTGGGCTTGTTTGGACTTGTCTGGGCACGTCCTTACATGCCTTTTCATTTTTGGTCACCCTGCCCCTGGAGGGACCTAATGTTTTAATTATGACTATGTTTAACAAGTTGTTGGTGGTCTTTGCTGAGCATGAATTTTTGTTATTTGTTTCAAGCTGTTTTCAAATTTTATTCTCACAAATTCAGGCCACTAGCTTACACTGGCCTAGAGTTCCTACTACTAAGCCTAGACACAGTCTATCTTGCTAGGAGATTCAGAAAACCAGCATCACAATAAACTTTTACTATTGGCACTTGCCTCGCAGTGTTTCTAGTCAATCACCTGAGTCACATGGCAAATTCTCGGGTAGAAAAACAAGTATAAAGTTTATATATGGTCTAAGAATACAGAAGTTGAAATTTGAGGATCTAAGAAAGTGTTTAAGGGTTTAAGAGGGTGCTGTACGTGAATCAGTGCAAGTTATGAAAGTTGGAGGATGTGAAAGCATATTTGGTACTAAGGAAATTATTTAAGGTGTATAAAATAAATTTTTTAAATGCTTCTGACTTCTCGCTAAGGTTCTGTTGTTTAAAGACTTCAAATTGCAGAGCTTTTGAAGAGCCCCAAACTCTGGAGACCCTTCCTCAAGCCTCAGGACATTGTGGCCACCCAAAGATCACAAGAAACCATACCTGGATGCAATCAGCAGAGGTTTATTATGGAAAGAGCTGGCGGCCAGCGGTCTGACCAGTTACTCAAGCTGGAGTCAAGGTCCAACCTCCTCGGCCAGTCCTTGGAGGGTTTTAAAGGGAAAAACCACAAACCAGGGGAGTGGGAAGCGGGGCAAGGGGTTGTCAAGGATACAAAACATGAAAACAGTGGAACAATTCAGAGGTACTCACTCTAAATGATTAGTGTCATGTGGAAATTGCCCTGCATTCTTCTCAAAAATGTGGTTTTTACCATGCCATTGTGCCCTATCCTGCCATTTCAGATTACTATCTTTACTTTTTCCGGCTATAGGGCTATAGCCCCACCTAGGTGGTAGCATCTTTATCTGTAGTCAGGAATGTCTTCCTGCCTTGGGCGAGGCTTGAGGAATGTAATCCAGCAAGTGTCCTTCACCTGGAATGTGAAAGCCTGAAATCCTATTTTCAGTTCCGCATTCTGTAAGGCGAGAAATCTACACATATTTCATAAAATGGCCTTTATAATTTTTCACTCTACACTTTCACATTAATCAATGAAGTTCTGACTAATATTCTAACTCTGGTAAACCTTCTACTATATGACCCACTAATATGGTAGTCACAAGCTCAATATTTTAAGTTTCCTTTGGTTCTCATTTAAGGATGAATTTAAAAAGGGAACTTCTCATTGTGTTAAATCTATATACATCCAGACTTCTGGATAAAGGTAAAAACCACCTCTTTCAGGGTTTCCAGTCATACTGAAAATCAGGGCCAAGTGATCCTTTGCCCTTTCTGCTCCATGGAAGAATTCTGTCTTTCCTGAACTTACCTGAAGGAGCATTCATGCTTTTAACCCAAAACTGTTGACCAAGCTTCTACCATGGCACAAAGATATGAGTATGTGGTATGCAGTATATGCTGCAAACAATGGTGAAGCTAAATATCTGAAACTTATCTCTTTAAACATAAAAACATTCTTCTAAGCTTCATGGAATCAACTTGGATCCACCCCTCACAGGTCAAATAGACTCCAGCTAAATACTATCAACCAGCAGTCAGTTTCCCCACCAGCTTATCCTTCAGAGTAGGATCCCTACCAAGTTCCCTGGTTTTGGGAGTCCCCTTCCCCACCTATCAAGACCTTGGGCCTAAATGTTCCAAATGTATACTCAAGGGATGTACATCCTAAATACATTAACTTTACATTCTCTTCTAGAATCATGCTCAGAACAGGTATTTGCTCAAAATCTGCATCCAGGAAAGCACCAAAGAAGCTAACCCCAGGTGATACAGCCTCACAGATTGAGTCATCTGGGCCTGCCTTCTTCTAAACCCAGATAGTTCCACAGAAACTGGACCAGTAGTGAAACAGTCAGTTCTCCCAGAACTTGGCCAACACGGCAATTATCTTAATGTCCCCAAAGATATCTATGACCCCAGACAGTAGGAAGTATTCTAAAGAACACAAAGCACCATCACCCCTCTCTAATTCCTCAGTTTTAATTAAACAAAAATATTAGTGCACAGGCAATTTCACTGACCTGTGCTCAGGGACCTAGCAGTTGGTGTAATGACCTACCACCACCACAAGGTGTGCTTCCATTGTTAAACATCTACATTAAAAAAATCTCAATAACATATTGAAGTATATAATACCAAACATTCTATTATTATTATTATTTTTGCTTGACATTGCTTTGAATATCCTGTGTGTTTTCTTTGTCTGTATGAATTTTAGGATTTTTTTTCCCTGTGAATAATTGTTAGTATTTTTATGGGGTTAAGTTGAACATGAAAATAACTTTTGGTAGGATGATCACTTTGAAAATATTAATTCTATGGATCCATGAACACAAGATATCCTTTCCCACTGTCTCTCTAAATCTGTTTCTTTAGAAATTTGAAGCTTTCAATATAGAGGTCTTTTACCCCCAAGGTTAAGTGCATTTCAAGTTATTTTGTTGTTTTTAATGCTGTTGTAAAAGTGAATGCATCCATTATCTCTTTCTCAGTGTAGTTATTGATGGATTTAGAGATAGAATGCAGATTTTTTCAAGTTGAGTTGCACACTGATATTTTGCTAAAATTGTTGATAGTTTCTACTATCAACTATTTTTGGATTTCTCATATCATATGCAAATAAAGATAATTTAATTTCTTTTTTTTCCTGTTTGTATTTTTTTGAAATTCCCTTATCTTTCTGTATTCTTTGTCAAGTGTTTCCAGGCCTTTCTCATTACTGTGAATAATGGAATTGTCTTCAGTTATTTTCTACTTAAGATAATGTTAGCTGTTGGTTTATTATATAAATAAATATAATCAGTAAAATATATTTATTATGTTGAATATGTTACCTTTGATCCTATTCTCTCTCTATCTAGGATTTTTATCATAAATTTATATTTGAGTTTTCCAAAGGCATTTTCTGCATCTATTTAAATAATGGTGCAGTTTTGTCTTTTTAATGTTTACTATATTTATTGATTGGTCTATGTTAATTAAACTCTGTGTTTTTGAGTTAAAGCCAACATTATCAGCTAAAAGCTAAAGACTTTTGATATATAATTGGCTTTAAAACAAGATAAAATTAAATATCTGACACAGTATAGGTATATTAGTATACCTATATATTTATATATATATATAGATGCTATATTTTTGCTTCCATACTCAGGAAACTTATCTTTTAATGATCTCTTATTAGGTTAAAATTTTGGAAATCTTTGGAGAATAAGAGGAAATCCATGAATAGAGGCAGAGAGGAGAAAATCTGAGAGTGACATATAATACATATGTTAGTGTGATCAAGAGCCTGAACTGTTTGCTTGAATGTGATGAAAAACAAATGAATGACAGAATGTGCTAGAGAAGTCAATAACATAGAGAAGTTCAAGCAAGCCAGCAATATCATCTAAAGTTCACTCTAAAATGAATGAAAGAAAGATGTTTAACAAACCCTAGTCATCATAATGTTTATTTAATCAAGTGATTTAAATATGATTGGATAAAATGATATGTACTGTAAATTGCTTTGCCTAAGACCAGATTATCAGCTTCTTACTATATTTTATTTAGAGGGTGGGGATCAGTTTTAAAGTTTCACTTGGTTTTTCACATATAGCAAAAGGCTGAAAGCTCTGTTACTAACATGACTGTTCTCTTACGAAAGAGTTCTGTAATCTACTTTGTTGTTTTTTTAATTATTATAATAATCTATTTCACTATTACCACATTAAGTTTCTAAACCTTTTATTTGGGGTTCTGTAAAATAATTTCTACTAATATTCCTAAAAACATAAGAAATGTTCTTCATGACCAAAACATTTTTTGCTTTACAATTATGAGTTGGATCTAGGGATCTTTTAGTTGTTAAGAACACATGCTGCTATTCCAAAATCACCTGAGTTCTATTTCAAGAATCCATATGGTGGTTTATAACTCTTTGTAGCTCTAGTTTCATGGAATGTGATGCCCTTTCTGGGTTCCCCAGAGACCAGGCTTGTGGTGGGAACCCAGAAGAAATAACATGTAGACAAACCATGTGTATATGAACTATTTGCTAAATTATAGAAATAGATTAAATGAGTCTCTCTTTGCCTGAAAATCTTATAAAGGACTCCAAATGCACATATCCACTGTCTCATGGCAGTCATATAGTTACTAGAAATAGCTTTGACAGAAAACAACCCATGCTTATTTAATAAACAGAAAACATACCATATGGAGAATCTCTGTAATGGTAAACAGGACCAGATGTAAACGCTAAGACACAACTATTATATTTATAGAAACCTTAAAAGGTTTCACTTTATGGCATGTGATCAAGGTTAATATTTGTGAAATCTTCAGATAAGTATTTTCATATAAATTATATTTTTCCAAAACAGTTTATTTATAAAATATGAAGAATTCATATTTCATGGTTACCATATGGATATTTAGGAAATATACTTTTTAAAAAATCCATTATTTAATATAATCATTGGTAACAGCTAGTAATAATCACTTATTAATGCTTAATGTTCTATAAGTTTACTTGCAGCTACTGAGAATACTACTCCATGGATATCTGTTTATAGTTTCCACACACCTACCTCATCTCACAGCCTTCCACTGGGTGAAGAAGTACTTTAGTACTTCTGGTGTTAAATAATATATTTAGAAAAAGAGTGATAGAAGTCCTATAAATCTCTTTACCTAGAATATCAGATAACCTAAAATATTTTAATAGTAATATTAATCAGTAAAAGTCACATTATGAGAACACCAAGGTATGTCAGCATGTCTTAGACCTACACTTTCAGTTTATCTTTATTACTTACCTTTGGAAATGTAATATTTACTATATTTCCATACCCTCCTCTTTCTTTTTCCTTCATTCTCAACTTTATGTTGATGATATATTATTGATTATATTACCAATAATTAATAGTACATTTTAAACAAGAAAATAATAATAAATATAAGAATGTAATATATACATATATATAATTTCACAAAAATCTAATACATCTGATGGTTAATATTTTAAATAAATTTATGGTTAGAAATCTAAAAACCAAACTAATATTGAGTTATACTCTTTAGGTTCTGATGTGTGAGAAAATTTCTCCAGTTCCTATTTATATTTCAGTCATTGTGGCTAGAACTGATTAATGGTGTGTTAATTTCCATACTTTATTAAGTTTTATCATAAGAAATGAACACTGAAGTTTTATATCTTGAAGCATTTAACAGTTAATGAGCCTGATATGACAATCTAAAATCTACTACCTAGAACAAATTTGAGGTATGCCAGGTCGGAACAGCAGAAACAATGGATTACCAGACCTTTCATCACTTTCTCAAGGTACTACACTCAAAATAGGCAGATATGTTTCTGACAGTTCAAAGTAATCTATAAATCCTCAGTGATACCTTCATGGACCATACACTGAATTTTTCATTCCTATAGAACTAATCTATTGTAATACCATGAGACATACCTATATAAAATATTTTTAATATTAATTGTCTAATTAATATATTATTAATTTCATAGAATAGAGTCAAAACAATTTACTACATTATTGATTACTTTGCCAACAAGTTAAGTAAATATCTGTGACCTGTTTTTCTTACAAATGTTGAAGAAAAAGAAATCAATTTAGCTCAACACATAAACACACACACAAACTTATACACATATATATCTTTCTACTTTATTCTCAAATGAAATTCCTTCTTAAATTACTTGCTTAATTTTTAAAATATTCTTTTCTTTTTCTTTTAATTAATTATTTTATTTAGTTACATCCCACATGTTGCCCTCCCCATTTTCCCTCCCAGATTTCTTTCCTCCCATTCCTCTCCCTTCACCTCTGAGAGGGTGCCTCCCACAGTATTCCCCCACCCTGGGGCATCAAGTATCCATGGTATTAGGCACATCATCACACACTGAGGTCAGACAAAGCAGCCAGCCTCCTGCTACATATGTCTTGGGGATTTTTAGTTGGTGACTCTGCTTCTTGGAGCTCTCAGAGATCCAGGTTAGTAGACACTGTTCATCTTCCTATGGGCTTGCCATCCCTTTCAGTTCCTTCAGTCCTTCTCTGACTTTTCCATAGAGTTCCATGACCTCTGCCCAATGTTTGGCTGGGAATATCTGCATCTGTTTCAATCAGCTGTTTGTAGAACCTTTCAGTGGACAGCCATGCTACTGTCCTGCCTTCAATCACAACATAATATCACTAATAGTGTCAGATATTGGTGTCTGCCTGTGGGATGGATCCCAAGTTGGACCAGTCACTGTTCAGGCATTCCTTCAGTCTCTGTTCCATTTTTGTCCCTTCATTTCTTTTAGACTGTATCAATTTGGGATCAAAATTTTGTAGGTGGAATGGTGTCCCCATGCTCCAATTGGGGTCCTGTCTAACTACTGGAGGTGGTCTCTTTAGGTCCCATCCTCACAATTTGGCATTTCTGCTAAAATCTCCTACATTGAGTCCTGCTAGTCTCCCCATTCCAGGTTTAATATTCTTTTTTTCTTATGCAAGTTCACATAATATTAGGTAAAGTATGCTAAATTATTAACTTATTTGGGAACCTGGACTCATTATATGCACAACTTCAGGCTAAATACTATTGTCTTTGTGTAGTTGGTAAAGGAACAATTTGTCTCTAAAACTAAGGTAAAATTGATATCCAGTGTGTGTGTATGTGTGTGTGTGTGAAATTTTTCAGTATTTTAGTATAAAAGTGTATACATTGTTGCTATGTACTTCATTTCCAAATTTGCTTATAAATAGGAATACCAGTGCTTTAAATTTTCAGTATGTTTCTTAATGTCCTAGAGAATAATTCCTACATACAAATTGATCTTTCTAATTAGACTTTTGTTATACATTACATAAATTTCTTGTCTTCTTTCACTTTTAATACATTTCAAATTAGTCTACTTGTTTATAAACTGCGAAAATTTTATCATACTTAGTATGCATGTATTAATAAAATAATTATTGAAATATTACCTTCAATTATCTAAAATACTTGAAATAATTTTTGAGTGATTTTTAAATATTTAATGTCAACAATATTCTATAAAATAACTTGTATGGAACTGTATATTAATATTGGTAAATTTGGCCAAATTGATTCAGTCTCAACCTCTGGAACCTGAAAATTTCTCTATTTCTATAAAATACACTTGCTAAGTATTATAGTGTATATTGTTACTTAAAAATTTTACCACTCTTTCTTTATAAACTAGTATTAAATATCCTTTAATAATGAAACCAACTTAGAAGAATTTAATACATTTATAAACTGCATTTCATCAATTTATATATATTGGGAATAAAGTATAATGTGCTTATTTCAAAGTAAATGCATCCCCAGTAGTTTATCCAAGAAACTAGCTTTCCATGAATTACAGAAATAAAAGTGAGGAGTAATTCTGTGCTATAAGCCAAGTCCAATAACTACACCCTGCAATGATGATGATATGTTTATATGATTTTTATAAGTTTATATGATTTTTGAGGTCATTCTTTCATTGTGATTAGTTTCCCTCACAGTTATTATGCCATTGGTTTCTACTATACTTGTGAGCAGATTTTGGTTTGTAGTCCAGCATTCTTAGCTTGTAGGAGAGGCAAAAATAATGTCTGTAGATTTGCAAAGTGGCTGAGAGTAAGGAGTTGCACTAGGAAACCCTAGTGGTGGCAATAATCAGTCCACATCTCATTTCCTCTGTTCTATACACCTTCAAACTTCCTATTCATCAACTCAGTAGGAACTTTTGACTCTTCTTTCCACATGAATGTCTTTATGCATATAGTGACAGAAAACTCTATTTGTAGTGCTTATTAAATTCTTATAATAATTTATACATTTTACAAATTCTTTCCTTTACAGACTGTTAAAGAACCACTCTCCCTCCCAAAGTCCCCATTTTATGAGACTATAATGAAGCTTCTTTTCATGTGTTCATGTACAACTTTCCCACCAGCTTTTTAAGCATGCGTGTATTCTGCCAAATTCTGTTCTTTGTGTCTGATACTTTTCAGTCAAGTGCAAATCTGATGATGTAAGATGATTGGTGAATGATCTTAAAACTCTTTAACTGGTGTGGTAGTAAATATTATGACTAGATAGGTAGATGGTAGGTAGGTAGATAGATAGATAGATAGATAGATAGATAGATACTTAGATACATAGATACATACATATATATATACAAAAATACAAAATACACACATAAATACAAACATAGATGAAAGATAAATCTCTCTCTCTCTCTCTCTCTCTCTCTCTCTCTCTTTCTTTCTGTGTGTGTGTGTGTGTGTGTGTGTGTGTGTGTGTGTGTGTATGTGTGTTGACAGAATTTGGGGCTTAAGAGATGGATCAGTAATTAAGGACACTGGATGCTCTTCCAGAGGACTAGAATATCATTTCTAGGAGCCACATGGTTACTCACAGTTATTAGCAACTACAGTTTCAGGAGATCTGACCTGCCCTTCTGTCCTCCATAGGCATATGACACACAGTTGGTACACAGTCATACATGTAGCATAAAACTATACAAACCAATTAAAATTAAAAAATAAAACATTCAATGACAAAATTTATATATTTGCTGTGATTTTAACAATATGATGCAAATGGTATGAGTTGATTAACCAAAAATAACTTTGTTGTTGTAATATTTACTTGAAGTGTACATTATTACAAAGTGTTCATTATTTGACTGTAGAATTCAAATACCCATTCAGGGTTAAAGTAATTGCACAGTGATTATGAGAACTTGCTGTACTAAGGAGGACTCAAATTTGGTGTACAGCACCCAAATTGGATGCCTGACAAACTTCTGTAACTCCAGGTCCAAAGCAATGAATGTTGTTTTCTGCCCTCTGTTGTACTCACATATAAATGATATCTTCTCACTCAGACTCATGTATATACATAAAAAACAATAAATTCATTTTTAAAAGAGTGTTTTTATTAAAAATTAAGCTGCTTTTCTATATTTCATATTGTAGTAAACACTCCTGGGCAGGGTAGTCTTATCCCAGATATCTGGTGTTCAAATGAGCATGACTGGGGTTTACAGAAGCTGTTTCAGTGTTAATAAAAATCAAGTTTCAATAAGAATTTGTTAAGTATGTTATTGGATTGTTTGGTTTCATGACTTTCCAGAGTGTAAGGCTGGTTAGATTTAGAAATTTTCATAAAGGTTACTCCAACAAATAAAAAATATTCCTAATTTCATACAAGAAAACAATAAACATGACTGAAAACAGAGCAAGCAAGAATATTATATCACAGGTGTAAAATAATACCTATAAACTTTAAGGTAGGAGAATCATCTCTATGTTTCCTTATAATACTAAATCTTTCATACGCAGAATTTATAAATTTGTGCAAATTTATAAATTTAGTTTGTGTGTTTTATAAATTGATTATTGAGTCATTCACTAAGTGATAAAGTAATTGCAGTATATTTCTGTGCTTTCAAACAATGCTGTCTCTTCTGACAGGTTAAAAAACATTTACTGAATTTTCAAAATGAACTTTATTCCAAAACCAAAGTATATATAATCAATTTATGAATATTGTCCATATTATGGAATGCTAAAAGCAATGTAACGTATTCATTTCCCACTAAGTTGCCTTTATATTCATTAGAGATTTATTTGACTTATTTACTAAACATTGTTTTACATTTTTCTCTGCAAGAAACTGGAATATGATAGCAAATCAAACACAATGCCAAGTACAGGTGTTTTCCATGTAATGGGGAAAACAAACACAGTCAAATTTTATTCATTATGTAAAAATATGTAGCATAAGAAAACAGTGTTTTGCCAAAGCACTATGAAGAATTACCCTCTAAACTAGATTTTGTAAATCAGGTAATGATTTGAATGTGAAAAAATAACACAAATTTTAAATAAAAATTTATTTTTACCAGTACTCAATAAGATACTTTTCTTAATGGCAATAAAATAATAACTAGAGATGTATGGTATGACAAACTCATACACTATTACATTCAACACTGTAGCATTCCAGAGGTAAGCAGATTTGCTCTCCCTCCACAATGTGAAGATAGAGAACAATCAGAGGACTTTTTCAGAAAACTCATTATAAGCACTCTGAAGTTCAATCTCAATGTTTTTCCTTCTCCTCTGTCTTGTTTTATTCTGCCAAATGTATCTAAAAGATCTGTGTAATATCAATGGCATATTTAGTTTATTTGAATCTTCCAACTTGACATCTTTACTTAACATTTCACCCACACTCCTATAAATCAGTGTA
Source organism: Arvicanthis niloticus (assembly GCF_011762505.2). Lineage (NCBI taxonomy): Eukaryota > Metazoa > Chordata > Mammalia > Rodentia > Muridae > Arvicanthis > Arvicanthis niloticus. The sequence goes on along the minus strand of NC_047674.1, from coordinate 39,221,911 downwards.
TATTTGAGATTCTCTTACACAGTTATACTGCTATCTTGTAATTCAATACTATGATATTCAACAACAAATTAATATATCACAACCTTTCACAACAAAAGCAAAAGTAAGGCAAATTATAATATTAGTCTAGCTTCATTGATTTTATTTAGCTTTGTTAAAATTATATGTTTAGTATGAGTTATATTTTAATATCAAGATATTGACAAAATGATGATCCTCTTCTATATCCTTCTTACATATTTAGCTTTATCAAGTTCAAATTTGTCTCCATTGTTTATTAACTTATTATGACATTATAGGTTTATTGTATACTTATATAAGTATTACATTATAGTATATTCATATCTATTCCTAACATTAGATAAAATAACATTTACCCCATATTTCTTGTAGAGAACATCATGAACAGAAGTTAAGAATTTGTTGGAAATAGATCTTGGGGGATTAGAGTGGTGTTAGCTGGGAGGAGTAGAAAGGGGGAGGACTGGAGTCAGAATGCTTGTGTGACAGAATAATCTATTTTCAATAAAAATTATAATACAAGACAATTTCATAATGGATTAAGTACAGTACTTTCAGCAACAGTTCCCCTGACCTTTACACACATTTTATTATTTTTTCCCTAAAGTACCTGAAAAAAAAATAGTGTATTTCCTTACATCAGCAACTCTCTTTTCTATTATCAGCACCCACTCATTGTAGAGGTATACATAATACTCTGTATTAGTTGTGAGTTTTATTTTTATAGTTTATTAATTAGTTGATAGATTATTTACTTTTTACAAAGTCTGCATTCGCATGGGTTCTCCTCTGCTTTGACTGGGTTTTCTTTTTGCATACTACAAAAAGTAGGGAATATCAAAGGCTACTTGGAAAATTGCATTAAAAATGTTTTAATTCCTGGCATTCTTGGAAGGAGTGTGCAGAACAGATTAGGAAGCTTCATGCTCCACTTCTATGAATGAGAAGTCAATCAGTCAAGTATTGTTACTTATGAAATATTATCAAATAGAAACACTTGCTGTATTGAACTGAATTAAAATTGTCTGTATTTTAGCTTATTTTTGAATTAAGAATCTCAGACTGTTTTGTGATAAAGAAGTTTCAAAAATGTAGGCTAAAATAAATAGTTATTTAAATTAGTCATACAGATTTGAAAAACATGAGTAATTTTTTCTTATAGTAGAATCTGTCAGTTCTCTGAAAATTATATTTGTGTTTTTAATTTATTTTTAATTTTTTATGGGGAATGTGTCTGTATATGGATGTATGTACAGAGCTCTTCAGTGGCCAGGAGAAGGCATGAGATCTCCTGGAACTGGAGTTAAAGGCAGTGCAAGCTTCCCTATCTAGATTCTGGAACCAATTCTTATCTTTTGCAAAAGCATCCATGCTTTTATCCAGTTCGAGTTTATCCAAGTCTTCATCCCTGGAAAAAGAACTTTAAACAGAAGTTGCAGAGTGACATTTGCTAAACATTCTATAGTTTTTCTTAGATATTTTAAAATACTTTCTTGAATTTCAGTATTCTACTATAGTTTTCATCATAGTTCTTTGGATACAAATAATTACTGTCTTAAACAGGGTCCTCTAGAGTACATAACTTATGAAATGCCTCTATATATTAAGGGACATTATTGTAATGACTTACAGTTTGTAGTCCAACTAACCCAAAAATGGACAGCTATGAATGGGAAGTCCAAGGATCTACTAGTTGCTCAGTCCCACGAGGCTAGTTGTTTAAGCTGGTCTTCCGTAGAAATAGGTTCCAACAGATATGCTAGCAAGGAAATACAAGCTGTCAAAGAAGAGCATATCTTCTTTCTTCCAATGTCTTTATGTAGGCCTACAGAAGGTGTGGCTCAGATTAAAGGTGAGTACACACCACAAATATATCTAAAACTTGCTTTGTCACAGGCTGTTCTTGAACTCAGAGATCTGCTTGCCTCAGTCTCCTGGAATTGAATGCGTTTACCACTTTGACTAGGCCTAAGATTTTCATGGCCACTGTACCTCAAGAGCTGCATGTTAAGGTCTAGCTCAGAAACCTGTCTTTCAGCCTCAAGATCTGAATCCCAGGTATAGCCTCCATTTGTGGATTATAGTTCACTCCAATGTAATCAGGCTGACAACCAGGAGGAGCCATCATAATTATGGGAAAATTAACATCAAATTAAGAGGCCTAATAAATGTGTTTGTGTAATCAATATTATTTTTGATAAGACAAAATATCTGATGAGAGATAAGTATATAAAATCAATAATTTCATAATCTAGATGAACTAGAATTATTGATACATAATTTCATTTTCTAAATTTTCAGAATGCTTCCTACAATTAAGGAAGATAATCTATTTTGTTTTTAAATCTTTCAGTCATTTAGATACTAGAACATTATCATATGTGCTATCTGGTAAAGTTCTCTTAATGTTAAAGGTGCCTTTGGAATAGACAGATAAATTATTTTAATTTTATAATTTTGCATCTTTAAATGGTGACTCATAAATAGATGGTAGTGTGAGCTGGGGAAAACACTTAGTGATTCTTAATAACATGAATATTATTTGACCCAAGGTGAAAATTTAAAACGTTAGTAGTAGAATGTATAATCCATTTGACTTAGCCTTAGGGAAAATTCGTGCCCTTCAAGGACTTATTTCAAATACATTTCTCTTAGTTCTTCCAATAATACAAAATCAATTTCATCTGAAGATATCCGACAGCCATGGAGGAAAGTAGGGATTGGCTCTGAGGTTTGATCTAATGCTTTCAAGATACTCAATATTCTTCTTCTCTTGCTCTTTTTGGCTCATTTGACCTATATATAACGTTAAACAGCTCTCTGGCTGACAGACAAGCTATCTCATCATATGGCAAATGGTAATACACTCCATTACACAGAAACTTTAAAATCACAGCCCCACTGAGAAGCTGCTCAAAGAATTTAACTGCTCTCCTGGCAGATATCAGCCAATATCCAGATATATTAGCGAGGGAGCCACAGCTGACCACAGAAGGATGTGGGAGGGAATCAGCATCATATTTCAGTTCCATGTAAAAGCTGCTAGAAGTTCATGTGCTTAATCTCTTTTTTATTGAGTGTCTGCAGAAAGAAAAATGATGCAAACCTTCTATATTGGAAGAGAAATCTAGCCCTGTTTTTTTTTTACCCTTTACTACAATTCTGATCATTCATGTAGTGCATGAAAAATAATAGTACAACACCATGAAAACAGTGTAATACAAGTGGTTTTTAATATTTTTCTATGCTTTATCAGATGTGATATTAAATTGGGAGAAAGGTACAATCCTGAAGTTGAGCATCAGTATTATGTTAAAATATATATATTGTACTTTGAACTTAAATGAGTGGCTAAGGAAATATTACTCCACTATTTGTGATTACTTTTACTTTAGTTGTCAACATTCAAATATACAATTGCTTCTAAATATGAAATAAACAAAAAAATTGTCTTCTGTATTACCACTACATAATAGTAAACTGAAAGCTGTCAGCACCAGAAGATGAGAAAATTAAATTACAGTAAGTTGACATTTTAAAAAATACTTTTATATTCGTGAATATTGACTTTGAATTTCAACTACATATATGTTTTATTTGGATTATCTATTGAATTCTGGGAACTAGTAAGGTACCATGGGCAGAGACTTCAATGTACATTAAAACAAATCTTAAGATTTCATCTCACCTCAGTTATAATGGCTAAGACTAGAAATGAAAAACCAATCTATCAAAGAACTAAATAAGAAGAGTATTGAATATAACTATGGCAAAGGGGGATCACTTATTCAGGGATAATGTGAGTAGAAACTTGTACAGCCACTGTAGAAATCATTGTGGTGGTTCCTCAAAAAACTAGAAATAGATCTGCAACAGGATCTCTTTATAACATACTCTGAGGAATATACTCAAAGGACCTTTGTCTTTCTATAAAAATAGTACTCATATTTCTTGTTTTTAATGTAGGTACTCTTTGACAATAGCAGGAATTAAAAGCAGCCTAAATATCTCTGAACTTAGAAATGACCAATGAAAGTGATCATATTTATACAGCAGAATATTGTTCTACTTTTAGAAAAATAAAGTTATGGAATTCACAGGTACAGGGTTAGATTTTTGAAACAATTATTCTAAGTAATATAACCCAGATGCAGATAGATAAATGTTGCATCATTTGTGAATCCTGAATTCGAATTTCAAATACATATATTTTATTTGGAATATCTATTGAGTTCTGGGAACTAGTAAGAGACCATGGGAAGGTTCTTCAAGGGGGAGAAAGAAAAAAAGCAATGCTATAAGGCTTGAGGTAGTTTTATTTTTAAAAAGTGGTTAAATTTTGGTAAAGGATATGAGGGCAAGGGAGAGAAGGGAATATAGGGAACAATAAGGAACACTAATATGTTTCCAAAATGCATTATGGAAATTACTTATTACTTCAGAAATGCTATATGAATGCTACAGGAGCAGTAAAAAAGAAATTGTGACTGTTACCTAGCTGGGAACCCTGAGAACTAAAATGATACCTAGCTTAGTGAAACATGTCCATTGGTACAATATGCATGAGCATACTTTTTTTTGTTTTTGTTTGTTTTTTGTTGTTTGTTTTGTTTTGTTTTGTGAGACAGGGTTTCTCTGTATAGCCCAGGCTGTCCTGGAACTCACTCTGTAGACCAGGCTGGCCTCGAACTCAGAAATCCGCCTGCCTCTGCCTCCCAAGTGCTGGGATTAAAGGTGTGCACCACCACAGCCCGGCAATGAGCATACTTTCTTACTGACTTTAAATATTGCTTCAAAAGATAAGACTCATACCTAGCATTGTTGTTAGGAAAAAAACCTAAAACCAAACAAAACTTCAAACAAAAACCAAACAAAAACCAAACAAAATGAAACAATAAAACCTTGATGAGACAGGCAATTGTCCCAAAGGGAGAATTCAGTACTACTTCAATTATTCTAATACATGAATATTGTAGCAAACTGGTTTCTGATGATGCATAGCTGTACTAAAGATCATTGTGTCTTTGAACCATCATTGAAATTGTTTCTTCTTGTAGTAGACGGTAATTATTATAGATTTTCACAGCCAGTAAGGTGTAGAAAATTTTTGAAAAATCTTAATATTAACCAGTAATAGAACATTTATATCACATTATTTGTCCTAAAGTTCAGGGATAATTTTTAAAAGGTGGAGTGTAATTAGTGTCAGTGATAGACACCAACAAAAAAATTTCTTCAGAGCACAGCTAGACAACTGAACATATAAACTCACAGCGACTAAGAAAATATTCAAAAGCCTTGTGCAAGCTCAAACTATACCAACTACCATGATGAAGAGTGGAGGGGAGGAAGAAGTTCCACCCTTGAAAGGGGACATGAAATTAAAGCATTTAAGATAGAAATGGTGGTTTTCAGGTGATGTGAAAGAAAAAATGAGTAAAATGGAAGAGGCTCTTCAGTTGAAAATAGGAAAGGATCTTCAACACAGAAGAAGGAGGACCTAAGTGATCTCACTTGAGCTGGCAACATTCGCCTTTGGTGCCATGATCCATCAAACAAAACCCCAGGAAAAAAAACACATTATTTTATCTTGTTGGATTTTATTTTATTTATTTTTTGAGTTCTTCGTCAGAAAAATTCAGTAAGTGAATCCTCAAATAACACTTACTATTGTTGTGACATTGTGTCAGAAATGATAGGGACACTAAACCTAGGAATACCTCAACAATATGGCTCCAAAACCAAAATCTGAACAGTGAGAACATGGATATGGATGGTAGTGTGAAAATAGAAAGTCTCAAGGAGTCAGTGATAGACAAAGTACTACAGAGAACGACTGACTATGTAGAAGTGTTGAATTAGTCTTCACGGTGGTGAGCCTCCTGAATGGTTGGTTATTCAATATCAAGGGACCAGCTCTGATATGGTATATACATATATAAATACACACATCAATATGTATGTATACATACAATACTAAATGATTTTGAACTCTGAAAGCAGCATTCAAATATATATCCTATATACGTATCATAAATATGTGTGTATACATACACATGGAAACTCACATAATGTTGAGAGAGAATAATGAAGGGCAGTTGAGAAGCTGGGGGATGGAAGAAAAAGAGATGGGAGGCATTGGTGGATGTAAATAGAAGAAGAAAAATGATGCAATTATATTTTAATTTAAAAGTTGTAAGTGAAAATATAACTACGCCTAATACTTAAAAGGGTAGAAGGTGAACTGCAGACACACAGTTGGATGGGTAGGCATGGAGTAACAAGGTCTGAGAGAGTTTGATAGGGTTAATATGATTCTAATACATTGTACAGATTTCTTAAAAAAAAGTTTTAAAGGGTTAGAATAATGGGCTACAGAGATTAAACCTTGTCTCAAAAAAAAAGAAAAGAAAAAAATTATATAGAATGATGCAAGCTAGTAAATAAATGAGGCCATGTTTGGATGTCTTTAAAAATAAAAATGTTGTAATTATGTCACTCATTCTAAAGTTACTTTCAGAGTTTGAGAATGGCAAACATGGAATAAATTTGTTTGGTTCAAATTGACCTCCCTATTTCTTTTTTTATCACCTATCACTTTATCCTCCAACCTTCATGTGATTACCATGAAGCCCTTAAAGTCTATTTAGTGCTTCCTGAATGTGCATATGTGTAGGACCATGTACTGGAGCAAATGCTTCCGCTTCAACATTATGTCCTGACTGTTCCAATAGCAACCCTAAACTAACAATAAATAGGTTCTCATTTACAGATGGACTTTTTGCTGTGGTCCTTGTTCAACAACTTTGCTTTTTATATTGAAATGAATAATATGCCATCCTAACTGAAATATTGAATTTAAAAGATATAAAGTTAAGCCAGTACTACATTCAATGAAGATGGATTACTGAACTAAAAACAAAAATAATAGACTATAAGTATTTTTCACTATCACTGTAAAGATGAAGTTTTAGATTATAAGCCTACACTTATAGAATGATTCCATTTGACAATTACTGAAATTCAATTTAAGATGTTTGATAGAAATATTTAAATTTGCATCAAATTGTGCACAAAGAATTGTTCATTTTCACACTCATAATAAAGGTTGGTGGATACATTTGTGTACCAGAAAGAGTATACTATAAATGTTTAGGTTCCTATTGAAAAATATATAAACTTTTAAAAAATCATGTATTTTGTACTAATCTCCACTTTTTATATTCATAATATGATTAGTAGTGTGATGAAATTTGATGTATTAATATATTAAAACCTAAAACATTTACTTTCAATGTACCATGCATTATAAAATAATTGATTAATAGTTATAAAAAAATTGATCAAATCAATGAAACCATAATTTTTTTAACTACTTAAGTATTTGGAAAAATATCTTTGCCCCTGAAGATTCATTGTTCTTTTCAAGAATAAATTACATGAGCAACATTGTTGAATTGATACAAAAATATAAATTATAGATTTATTATTTTGATAAGTTAGTTCTTTCACAAGATCCTAAAAACCCTCCAAGACATTTTTATATAAAAATACTATTTCTTAGTACCTGCAATTATTATATAATTCTCTTCTATAACTTACAAGACAACCTGCATCTTGTAGTTTAATTTTTGTAGCATGAAATGTAAAAGGTGAGTTCTGATTGACATTATAAGAAATGCTTGATTTGATTAACCTTCAGCATAGCACTAGTTAAATATGCCATGTTGAAAGAGAAAAAATCAGAGTAACTCAGTGCTCATTGAGAGCACACTATTATTTTTCTATGAAAAGTAGAGTTGTGATAGCCTGTTTGACGCTTAATAGATTTGATCTCCAGTTAATTCCAAAAGTATCACGTATAAACAGATTATGGGCTTCCAAAAATCTTCTTCTGAACAACTTTAGAAGGGTACATCTAAAGATAGTTTAATGTACGATTTTAAAAGCATCTAGAAACTACTGATATGATCAGTTTCTAAATCAAAGGCAGCATGATAATGAATTCTCAAGAGTCCTTAAAGGCAAATGAAAATAAAACAATATATCAATTGTTTGCCTATGTACTCTAAATTAATGTTTATAATATTCAGGACTTAAGTGAACTGGTTATATATTCATCTTCATTAGTGCTGAAACTAGAAAATGATAACTAAACAATTTCACATCTTAACATTGTTCATCTAAATTATTTACAATAATAGCTTTGCCAATATAAGGAGATAGTAAAAATAATTAAATCAACATAAAAGATTTAAAGTACATAACACACATTGTAATGTAAAATAATCATATTGTAGACCTGTTAGGGTTATTTTTAAAATAATACTGATCAGTTACATTTTCACATACTTAAGATAATATAAGCAAATAATTATTTTCATTTCATTACATTTTAAGTTTACATGAGTACTAGGGGTTTACTATTTCTGTTTAATTAATGCTTTGTTCTTGTTTAATCTCAATCCAAAGTTTTTCTCTGCTCCCCTTCCATTCTGTCAGGTGTTTTGTTTTTGTTTTATAGCATTTCCTACTTTTCTTCAGTGACACAAAACACAGAAACAAACAAACTACAACAAAAAAATATAAAAACCAAGATCAAAAACTCAGGTGTCAGTAGATGCTGGTGAGGATGTAGAGAAAGAGGGACATTGATCCATTGTTGGTGGGATTGTAAGCTGGCACAACCACTTTGGAAATCAGTCAGGCATTTTCTCAGAAAATTGGACATAGTATTACCTGAGGACTCAGCTATACCACACCTGGGCATATACCCAAAAGATGCCCCAACATATAACACATGTGCCACTATGTTCATGGCAGCCTTATTTATAATAGCCAGAAGCTGGAAAGAACCCAGATGTCTTTCAACAGAGGAATGGATATAGAAAATGTGGTACATTTACACAATGGAGTACTATTCACCTATTAAAAACAATGAATTCATGAAATTCTTAGGCAAATGAATGGGACTGAGTGAGGTAACCCAATCACAAAAGAACACACATGGCATGCATGCACTGATAAGTTGATATTAACCCAAAAGCTCAGAATACTCAAGATACAATTCACAGACCCTATGAAGCTCAAAAGAAGGAAGACCAACATTGGATGCTTAGGTCCTTCTTAGAAAGCGTAACAAATACTCACAGGAGAAAATAGGGAGACATAGTGTGGATAAGACACTGATAAAAAGGCCACCCGGGAACTGCCCAACTTGGGGATCTATCCCATATACAGTCACCAAACCAAGACACTATTGTAGATGCCAAGAAGTACATGCTGACAAGAAGTCCAATATACCTGTCTCCCGAAAGGCTCTGCCAGAGTCTGACAAATATAGAGGTGGGTGCTCTCAGCCAACCATTGGACTGAGCACATGATCTCCAATGGAGGAGTCAGAGAAAGGACTGAAGGAGGTGAAGGGGTTTGCAACCCCATAGGAAGAACAACAATATCAACCAAACAAACCATGAGAGCTCCAAGGGACTAAAGACCAACCAAAGAGTACACATGGAGGGACTCATGTCTCTAGCAGCATATGTAGCAGAGGATGGCCTTACCATGCATCAATGGGAGGAGAAACCCTTGGTCCTGTGAAGAATGTTCTATGCTACAGCTGAGAGTAGGTGGGTATGTGGGTAAGGACCCTCATAGAAGCAGGGTGAGGAGGGATAGAATAGGAGGATTTGGGGGGAGGTGGTAAAGGGGGTAACATTTGAAAAGTAAAGAAAATATATAATAATAATAATAATAATAATAATAATAATAATAATAATAATATCTTTCATTATATACCCTCTTGACTTACTTGAGATAATTCTCTTCCCTTATCTCCTTTTTAATGTTCTACACACACACATAAACACATGAGCACATTCGCGCGCGCACACACACACACACACACAGAGAGAGAGAGAGAGAGAGAGAGAGAGAGAGAGAGAGAGAGAGAGAGAGAGAGAGAATACATAGCTTTTTGTAATGTTTATATTTTTATCATGCTTATATTTTACAGGGGCTCTTTCTATGTCTATTGGAGTTCATATATTTCTTATGTTTGGATTTGTTTATCTTCATCAACAATGTCTATATATGTAAGTATTATCACAGGTCCTACTACAAGGATTCTTCTATCCACTGGTTTTTCAGGATGTCTTCTTGTATATATTCTAACCTTGTTAACCCATTGGTCACAATGATTACTTTTGTTTGGTGGGTTTGTATGTATTATTGTCTTAACCTTTTCTTCCATCCTTGATAATCATTCCTCAACATAGTTTTTTTCTATTTATTCTGTCCCATTGTGTGGGGCTGTTATTATTATTGTTGTTATTATTATTATTGACATCATTCATAAGTAACACCCTGAAATATTTTCTGCCATTTCAGTTGTTTTGATATTTCTGTTTTTTTCTGCCTTTGTGATGTGAGCTTAATGAAAATATGGTAACCACTATTTCCTTATAAACCTTTGTCTTTGCCCTTGTTTTGTTTTGTACTTCAGTTTGGACAGATAGGTCATTCACTTTTCATTTTCAATTTTCTTCACTCATTTTGAATATGGGTTCTATTTCCTGGGACTTCCTGGTGAGATATCTTCATTTGGAATTATGTTTCTTACAACTGTTAACTGGGAAATCTAACTACTATTGATTCAACTGCCCTCCCATTGTTAATCTGCTGAAGAAGAAACTGAATCTGTTCATTTGCTTGAAACAGGCTAGAGACAGAGGCAGTGGGCATATGATGAGAAAAAAATACCTTTACTATTCCCCTTAGAACTTATGAAATTAATCATTGGGGAGTCAACAGAGGAAATGTTGCCCAAGGGGAAGAGTGAGTCACATGACTAATAGCTGTCTGTAAGGCAATATAGAGGGCACCCCTGTGATTAGTGTACCTTTGTTGCTGGCAGCTTTTACACCACATATGTCTCTTATTTTTGATGATGTTCTATACTATTGTTTGAAAATAACTTCATGAGTTGGCAAGACTGTGCAAGGTTCAACACAGTTAGCATGTTGGCTCATTCAGGGTAGTTTGCTCTAGGGATATACAAAGAATCTGTCAGGACATTCCATGAGTATCTCTGCCATCCCCACAAACATCGTAGTTCTGTATCCCTTCTAACAGTGTTTGCAGGATTGTAGAGTCCATTCTGATGAGCCTCTATCCAGAAGAGAGATTTAAGGACCCTATGTTCAGGAAAGGAAAACAGCTTTGCCAGAGATATTGATAATCCAATGCTACTATTTTGTCTTGTTTTTCTAATTAATGAACATTTCTATGAGATTTATTATAGGATTTTCATACTATTCTTTTTTTCATGGACTCTATTCCTCCAATTCTTCTTTGTCTCCCTGATTCCTTTTTGTTGATCCTATTTCAAGACCCTGTAATTCCCTTGTTGAGTTCATGTCATCTATTATAAAAATGTTTTAATGCCTCTTTACTGTTTATTCATTATTCAGGTAAAATATTAGTACAACCAGGTCAAGCAGTATTTCCCAGGGGCAAAGAGCTGGGAAAACACAGACATGTTATCTGGCCACTGATTACAGGCATTCTGAGTCAATGTTTGTCATTTCAATGAAGCTCTATCTATTAATGTATAGGATTTCACAGTTTCTTGAACCAGTCCTTTGATCCAGGGCTTTAGTCAAGACCATTGAATGCTGATAGGGCTACAGTAGGCTTACATGGAGAAGAATAGCACAAACACATAGCATTGTTCATTCCAAAATGGTCTTAATCTCACCATATAACCCAAGATGACTCTGAAGAAGTACTGGCATACTTATGATCCTCAATGATTCTGGTATTTCCTTAATTAGAGCTGAACTTGTGAGCTTCAAGTAATTAGCACCAATTGTCCTCCTTTGGTCTGGGATGGTTCTCTTGTCTTTATCCTTCTTATTGCTGAATCTTTCAAGTGGACTGTCTGGTTATTTTGAAGAATGCTCTCTCTGAGTCAGCATTGTATGCTACTTCATCATGGCTGTAGTTAGGTTATAGATCTGTGGCACAAGTATCACAGAAGCAGAACTATATTCCTTGCATTACATCACTTCAGGAGAGGTATATGGAGCTAATAGGATCATCATTGATTAGACTGGTCTTTACTTGTTATATAAACTCATTTCAATTTCCTCTAAGATGTCTTTTAGACAATCCACACTGTGGTTTCTTCTTAACTGGTGTAAACTTGTGACCCAATGTCCTTCTACTTATTATTTCTATCAATTATTGGATGCCAAGAACTTGTGAATCTCTTTAAACATAATATTTCTAGCTGATGAAATAAACCTAACAACGAGATAGTTCATTTTACACCAACTAAAAGTGTAGCTTCCCCTACAATTTTAAAGTTCAGTTATTTGTCCCAGATCACAAAGTAGGTGGCATGAATTTAGATACCACTGTGAATTTTTACCAACTATACAATTTTGCATATTTTTAAATTCATCAAAACACTTTTTAAAATTTTCAAATTATTATGATTTTTGTATTCTTATGCATACCCAAATACTCTTGGATTTGGTTTTGGTTTTTTGTTTTCTGTGTTTTGTTTGTTTGTTTCTGTATCACATGCTATGCTTCTAGTTCTTTTTTTCTTTTTTTAAAAAAAATTTAATCTTTTCTCTTTTTTATATACCAGATTTTATTTCACCACCCCCATCTATAATCTGACTGTTCCACATCCCATACCTCCTCTTCTACCCCATATCCATGAGGATGTTCCCCAAACCCCCCTTCCACCCCATCATACGTCCTTACTCCTTGGGATCTCCAGTCTCTTGAGGGTTAGGTGCATCTTCTCTGACTGAACCCAGACTGGGCAGTCCTCTGCTGTATATGTGTTTGGGGGCTCATATCAGCTGGTTTATGCTGCCTGGTTGGTGGTGGTCCAGTGTCTGAGAGATCTTGTGGAGTCCATCTATTTTACATTTTTAATGTTTGTTCTATTTTATTTTTACTCTTTTACTTGGGTTACAAAGATTTTATTCCAACCTCTTGCCTGGAAATCACTAAAGTATTCTTAATCATATACAATTAGATTATTGTATTTTGAGGACTTTTTCACTAAATATTTAATAAGTTAAATTTTCAAAAACTCTCATTATACGATCATTTTAAATATATCAAATTGAAGTAAAAATTATGCATAGAGATATAGATCTACATCTATTTGTAGATTGATAGATAGATAGATAGATAGATAGAAGGATAGAAAGATAGACAGATAGATTTTCTATGTGTTTTAAGATTAGAAAACAATGTATCAATGGCTATTAGTATTAGAAAATTTAAAACATAATTTGCAAAGTAGAACTATTCTGTAACACGAATGTTTATCATATTGACTAGTTTCAAAAAAATATATTCACATGTCATATTTGTTTTTCCTTTCTTCAAGATATAACTTTTTTTGTTTGGCAACGATTTCAATTAAGTATCTTTCTATAATTATAAAATGCTTGGCTAATTTAAATGTGATATTTTTAGTTATGTTCTATCAGAGTTGAAAAAATATGTATTGTATCAAAATTAAATATTAATAAAAACAAATTTATACATTGAGTGATTTTTGAGTGGATATTGAACATCAAATATAAAATCAGTACTCTACATAAAGTCTCATAACTACTTTTAATTAACATTTGATATTTATAGGAACAATTTAAAAAATCACTACAAATGTTTATTTCTATGAATATATCACTTAATTTAGTAATATTATTTTCATCATATTCTATTGATTTCATTTATTTTATCTCTCTAAGAATAAGTGCTTGTTTTTTTCTCAATATAAAAGTTTCAGAGTACATTTATAATAAAGTTCACAATGAAAGGATATTACTGTTGTAATAAATGAAATTTGAAATGCTTTATTTTAATTTTTATTAAATGTTGAAAATACTTAAGTCTTTTTACTTGTTCTTCTTGTTCTGTGGCCTTCATCACTTTAAGCAATGATATCAGCATATGTCAGGGAAGAAGATTCAATTTTTAAAAGGAAAGTATATTCTTAATTTTCAATATCATTATGGCTTTATTTAAAAATTTTGGATTTTATGTAAATCTAGAATATGTTAGATTGTTGTAAATATAATGCAAAGAAATAATCAAAGATGTTTGACTAAGTCATGTTTTAAAATACTTGCTCAATTTTTAAAATTGCAACTTGACTATGAAATGGAGATAGGTAGATAGATAGATAGACAGATAGATAGATAGATAGATAGATAGATATCAATACTTAATGGTCTTACATGGTAACATATTCACAAGTGGGGTGGGATAGAAAATTAATAAAAATCTAAGCACTAGAGGATTATGTATGAAATATATAAATATATTTTAATTTTAGCTGAAACCTTATATTTTAATAATTTCTGAAGATTGTCTAGTTAGTATAATCCCGAAATCTGCAATCTGCAAAATATTGAAGTAATGGTAAACTGAAGAGAATCCACTGGGTAAAATCCATTAGGAATCAGATCATTAAGTAGAATGTCTGTGTGTAGCTGGCATTGGGAAATGTTTAATGGCTGAACATGGGGGAGTTAAATGGGCTCAAGCAGGAAGAGAAACATTTTCAGGAAATTATTCTTCACACAAATGGGGGAGAAATGCCTTTGCCAAGCCAAGGGCATAGGCAGTGCTGAGAGGAGCAAAATAACACAACCTACAATAAAGAAACAAATGGATTAAAGTGTAAAGAGAAGTTTATAATTCAATTAAAATTGGTCTCCATAACTCCAAGGAAAAAACTGAAGGGATGTTAAGCCATCCCTAGGAACTATATCATAGAGAATCAGTATGCGAAGTCTTTATTACATTATTTTTACCATTTTGAAATACTCAAGAGTTTCTATCTTTACTGCAGCATCCAAAGGATAAAATATTTGAGTCTCAGTTTGATTGTGATGATGATATGTAATTAAATGACAGGTGATGAAGTGCCTTTGATAATAGAAGCATGTACCAGAGTTTCTCAACATTTTCTGTATACAAATATCACCTGAGAAAATTTCAACAAGTATCAATATTACAATTACAAACAATGCAGTTTGAATTACAATTCCCTGAAGATTTGAGTTTACCCCACTAACTAGCTTTCATAAACATTTAAATAATTAAAATTGATACCAATCTTAAACTCAATAAGCATATATGAATTAACATGCTACAACCATTAGAGTAAAACCTGTCTGTTAATTCAAAATCAAATAGACCACTGAAATGTATTTATAATTTTAAAACAAACAAAAAAACTACATAACTGATTAAAAACAATAACAAAACCAAATCTGAGCAATATTAATCCCCATGTTATATTGTGTGAGATCATTGGAAACTTTCTATATGATGGAGTTAGTAAGGATATGACTAAATATGTGCTGTGTGACTTGGTGGAGAAATTAAGGAATGAGTTCTGGAACTAATGTCAAGAAACAAGAATTATTAAATGAAAATACAAGATAGTAACAAGGTAGTATCTTGTAAACAGAGATTAAACCACAAGAAAAAGAATACTTGTTTATATTTTCAAATAACCCATATGTTCCTACACAGAAAAAAGACCAGTGAGATATAATTTTATATGATTCCAAATGTTATTGTTATTCTTTGAAATTTTTACTAAGTTCTTCATTCTACCTTTAAGCTCTGAAATAACAAATATTATCATATACAACATTAGCCATTTCTTTTCTAATTTTCTTGATTTGAAAATTTCCAGGGGAACATATACTGAAAACACCTGCCTTTAATTGTGGCATGGCTCAGCCTATGCTTACACCTTTAATTTAATAGTATTCTGCTTAGTGTAAACAAGATTGAAGAAAGTTAAACATAGGTCAAGAGGTAGAGCAAACTGCCAATTGATAGGTAGTGAGCAAAGAAAAAAAAGAAACCCAGTGAGATGAAATCAAGGGGACAGATAGGAAGATGAACAGGAAATAGAATGGAGAGACATTCACTTTGGGAGAGTTTATAAGACAGTGTGGAAAAGGGCTGTTTTAGTCTTTCTGGTATATCAGTAGGAGGAAGGATTATCTGGGTGCTTTTTCACCTCTCAGCTAGCAGGCTTTTCATTAAGATCAAATACAATGCCCTTCACTTGGTCCTTTTGGCTGGGGCAGACACCTAGCTGGTCTACTCCCATGAAGATACCATATCCTGAGCGATGCTAGAGGAACCACTGGACTCAGAACAACTGGTAAGAAACTTCTCCCACAACTTAAAGAAAGAGATGCCTATGAACATACAAGAAGCCTAAAGAACTCCAAATAGACTAGACCAGAAAAGAAATTCCTCCCGTCACATACTTATCAAAACATCAAATGCACAAAACAAAGAAAAAATACTAAAATCAGTAAGGGTAAAAGGTAAAGTAACATATAAAGGCAGACCTATAAGAACTACACCAGACTTCTCACTATGTCATACAGACCGTAAGAGAACTCAAATGCCAGCCCAGACTATTATACCCAGCAGAACTCTCAATCACTATAGATGGAAAAACCAACATATTCCAGACAAAACCAAATTTACACAGTATCTTTCCACAAATCCAGCACTTCAAAGGATAATTTATGGAAAACTCCAACACAAGGAGAGAAACTACAACCTAGAAAAAGCAAGAAAATAATTTTCCAACAAACCCAAAAGAAGATAGTTACACAAACATAATTCCACGTCTAATAACAAAACAACAGAAAGCAATAATCATTTTTCTTTAATATCTTTTAACATCAATAGACTTAATTCCCCAATAAAAACACTTAGACTAACAGACTAGATATGTAAACAGGACCCAGAATTTTGCTGCATACAGGAAACTCACCTCAGTGACAAAGACAGACACTACCTCAGAGTAAAAGGATGGAAAACAATTTTCCAAGCAAATGGTGCCAGGAAACAAGATGGAGAAGCCATTCTTATATCTTTTATATCGAATAAAATCGACTTACAACAAAAAAATATCAAAAATGATAAGGAAGGACACTTCATATTTGTCAAAGAAAAAAATCTGCCAAGATGAACTCTCAATTCTGAACATCTATGCTCCAAATGCAAGGGCAACCATATTCGTAAAAGAAACTTTTAAAGCTTAAAGCACACATTGCATCTCACACAATACTGGTGGGGGATTTCAACACCTGACTCTCAGCAATAGACGACAGACCATGGAAACAGAAACTAAACAGAGACACAGTGAAATTTACAGAATTTATGAACCAAATGGATTTAACAGATATCTTGCTTCAAGGAGCTGACAGACTGGCGCCCCATTTGAGGCACTTCTCCCCCCACCCCCTCCTGATGGAAGATAGCTGGCAGGACAATAGGTCTGCGAGTGAGTGTACTTTCGTAAGTTATGGGACAGTCTGCGTCTAACCATGATCCCACCCCAGAACCCTTGTATCTTTCTCCAGATATTCTAACTAATCGGTTCCATCATCCTCCTTTTATGCCCTTGACTCCACTACCTTATTCCAGTGGAGGCCTTAACTTAAGAAAACTTGGTCACTTCTACCCTGTTAACCTTAACCCTGTGGGCAACAGGCCAGCTGCCTGTACTTTTGGGAACCCCAAGATCTTAAAGAATTCAAGAAGGTGATGGCTGAGGATGGGCTAAACTCACCCTGGGCCGAGACTATTCTTGTGGGCCTGGCTCACCAGGTATGTTGCTCGAGATTGGAAGTTACCTAAGGTGGTCCTCCTTGAGCCCAAGTTTCTTAAATTCCTGCCATATTTTAATGAGGAATGTTGCACCCAGGGGGAAAGGAACCAGAACACCCAGCCAGCCATACAAATCACTGCTGGGATGCTCTCTGGTGCCTCTGACCAATACTCCACAGGTGCCCAGCAGGCAGCTATTCCACCCCTTTACCAGGGTCAGGTCAGAGCCATTGGCCTTGGCGCCTGAAGGAAACTTGATGAAGGGATCCCTGAGTCCCCCATAGCAGGGATTACTCAGAAATCTACTGAGGACCTTACCTCCTTAATTGACGGAGTTCAAAAGAGCATGCAAAGAAAATTCCCTGCACCTGACCTTCAAGGCCGATTTTTTCGATCTCTGGTCTGGGATTGGATGAATGCTGATCACAAACTTGCCTGTGCAGGGTTGCACAGCCAGGCTATTGACAGGTGAATCATGGACAACAGAGATGTAGGCTACTCCTCCTTTCAGACTAGGGCCCTGGCAGCTGCTCTAAAGGAAGCCCACATTTCACCACATACCCCTTGCCCCAGGTGTAAGAAGGGCTTTCACTGAGTGACAGACTGTAAACCTAAATTTAATCTTAATGGCCAGCCTTTAAACTCCCCCCTGGCCGACCCCAGCCACTTTAAATAAAAGGAAGCCCCCAGTTAGTGTTAAACGGTCTGTGCCTCTTGTCCCTGGGCTCCGCCCCAAGATGATCCTTGCCATAGGTGGAAAGACTTTCTGATTCCTCATTGACACCAGTGCAGACCTGATGGTGATTAGAAAGGAAGAAGTCCCCCACTCTTGGCAACTAGTCCCGGGCCCACCCTTACTGGGAGTGGGTGGACATTCAACCTCATGGTAAACTGCCACCTGGCTTTCCTGGGAAGACCATGATGGCCATCGTGGTGAAGTGCAACCCCTCGTGATTTCTGGCCTGACAGCTAACCTTTTGGGCCAAGATATACTTTGAGAGACTGAGTCCTTTATTACCACTGATCATAAAAAGTTTTATGAACAGTCTTTTGAACAGGGAAAGATAGTGTTTCCAAATTATAGAGACAACTCTCATTTTGAGAAGACATGCCAACAGTGCCCTTCATCTCACCCCCAATTCTTAAGGCCACTGCTCGGCTCCAGGTACCTAAGAGACACTGGAAACTGGAAGACCCCATATGGGTTGAGCAGTGGCCTATATCTGTCCCCAGATTACAACAATTACACCTTTTGGTACAACAACAACTAAAATTGGGACATTTGAGGCCCTCTACCAGCACTTGGAATTCTCCTGTTTTTGTGATTAAGAAAGCCAATGGGTCCTGGATGTTGTTACATGACTTGAGAAAAATTAATGAGAGAATGATTTTTTGGAAGCCCCCAGAGGAGACTCCCATGGATCCCAATGATCCATAGCGCCTATCATTTGACAGTTATTGACATTAAAGATTGTTTTGTCTTCATTTCCCTACACCCTGAAGATAGTGAGAAGTTCGCCTTTTCTATTCCTTCTGTTAATTTTGGTGGGCCTGATTCTAGGTTTGAGTGGACAGTTCTACCCCAAGGCATGGCCAATAGCCTCCATGTGTCAATATTATATGCTTAATATTTTTTCATCCCTTTTAGATGATTCTAATATTTTATTTTACATTTATATGGATGATATTATTTTGGGTGCTTCTAGCTTTTCAGACCTCCAGGAGCTTATTGATAAGTATTTCTCCATCCTTAAATATAGTAATTTTTGGTTGCTCCTGAAAAGGTTCGAGGTGTGCCACCATTTAGGATCCTGGGCTCCATGTTGTTCTTGAATGCTGTATCCCCTGTTAAGCCTTAACTTCAAATTCAAGATTCCTATACCCTCTTGCAGTTATAAAAGCTTTTGGGAGAAATTAATTGGATGATGTCTTGGGTCTCCATTGCCACAGAAGATCTAACACCATTATTTGACCTCCTTAAGGGAAATGACTTCCCCACACCTATAGTGCTGACTTCTGACCATATCCAGCTGTTGAACAAGATTCAACAGTCCATTGATTCAACCACGCTTAAATGATATGATCCCAACCTACCCCTTATTTTATACATTTTCCCTGGAGAAACTTTGTGCAGTGAGCTACTTGGCCAAGAGGGAGAACTGGTCCAATGGACCTACCTTTCATTGGGAGGGGCCTCTCCAGTTTATTCTAACTAGCTGTCTGATTGCATCATTAAGAAGAGAGATCATTCCATTAGGCCCTTTGAAACAGAGCCTTCTGCCCTGGTTACCCTATTTAAGAATACAGATTTTCTTTGGTTACAGAAAAACAATAGCCAGGTTGCTCTAGCCTTAGAGGGTTTCCCGGCAAAATTGATTGGCAATTTGGACCATATAAGTGGATGAGTTTCTTTTCCAGACTTGAATGGGAGCACCCCCCTGACTTTTCTTTCTAGCCCCAACTCAAATTATCCCACCATCTTTACTGATGGTGGGTGCCTGGGGTCCTCCATTGTTGTTTTTCCCCTTTTCTCATCAGACAAAGGTCCATCACCTATAATGTCAGACCTCCAAGAAATTGAGGGTTCTGCCCAATTTAAAGAATTGCTTGCAGTGGTTATGGCATTAGGTATGATTTTTGAATCCTTTAATTTGTTTTCTAACAGTCTCTATGTAGTAAACTTACTTCTTAATTTGATAGAGGCTCATATTTCAGAGTTTCTCCATACTTTGAAGATCTCCTACACTAAGGGCATCCTTTACAACCCAAGAGGACAGGCAATTGTTGCATGACAAAATCAGGCCTTTAATTCTCAGTTACAAAAACAAAAGGGGGACTCTTTACCCACACATGATCAGCTAAAAAAGGCATTGTTCACTTTAAATATTTTAAATTTTTCAAAAGAACATCCTCAGTTTTCCCTGTTTCAAAGACATTGGACCTCCTCCATCTCCTATAGCTCAGTAAGAGTCAGATGGAGGGAACCACTGATGGGAGCCTGGAGAGGACCAGACCTGCTCCTAACAGCTGGGAGGGAATTTGGCTGCATATTTCCCCAAATTGAAAAAAGACCAATCTGGATACCAGCCAGAGATGTAAAGTATATGCCTCAACAAGAGGAAGCTGACAATGACATTTCCAGGGAACACATCTTCCCTGAGAGACCCCCCTCATGTTTCTCCCGCAGGAGACCATGATGATCAAAGAAACACCACTGCTGCGGACATGGATGCTGGTCCCCATCTCTACTGAAGGAGGACTCAGGGACCCCTGAGGAGCAAGAGAGATCTTCAAAAAACAGGTTCCAAAACAACCTGTTGTGGACTAGATTTCATGACCTATTACCCTATTTCCTTTCCTGGCCTATTACCCTATTTCCTCTTCATAGCCTATTACCCTATTTCCTCCCTGTCCTTGGACAATTCCTTCTCTTTCCCTTTATCATGACTATCGGGCTATGTGTGCTCAAAAGGATCATTCGATTTATCTATCAGAGGCGAAGGGAAGTCTGGCTTCACCAAGTTGAGGTCCATTGCCAAAGACTTGTCTCTTCCAAGCCAGCTTCTACATATCCCTCTGCCTAGGAACAACCCTCCTCAGCTCTCTACCTGACCAGTGACAGGTAAGATCTAAAATGTGCCGAGACAACCTAAGACAGGTCGACAGGTTGTAGAGCAGTGCCCCTCCCACCCTTGAGCCAGAGTGACACATGGTATTGAGACAGGTAAGATCCCCATGTGGGGGGCAACCTAAGACAGGAGCCATGTAATCTGCTCATTACAAAAACAAAAGGGGAAATGTTGGGCCCCATTTCAACCCTGGCTTGGGTGTTGAAAACAAACCCGAGCCAGGCTTGAGTTTTGAGACCTGTCTTAGTTACTTCCATCCTGGAGTGACTCAACAGGACCTGTTTAGCCCTCTGCTCACCTCTTGCTGATGTAGAGCTTTCCCATTGGCCCTGTTAGTCACCTCATATCCTCTGTCACCCTTTCCCACACCATACATCATCTCACCCAATCAAAACCTCACCTCCCTATGCTCCAAGTTTATATAAACAAGAGGTTGTTACATTAAAGTTGAGTTCCTGTTCAGCAATACTCCCAGCTGGGTGTGTTTCTTTGGTCTGTCAACCTTCACCATCTCACTCAGCCCTGGAGAGACCTGAATCTCTCTCTCCCCTCTCCTGGACCTGCCAGCTGAAAGGAGACAACAATATCTATAGAACGTTTCATCCTAAAACAAAAGAAAATGTCTTTTTCTGAGCACCTAATGGTACCTTCTCCAAAATAGACCATATAATTGGTCACAAAACAGTCCTCAACAGATACAAAAACATTCAAAAAATTCCTTGCATTCTATCAGATCACCATGGACTAAGGCTGGTCTTCAATAATAACAAAATAACAATGGAAGGCCCATATAAAGGTGGAAAGTAAACAACTCTCTACTCAATGATGAGTTGGTCAAGAAAGAAATAAAGAAATTAAATACTTTTTAAAATTTAATAAAAGTGAGGACACATCATACCAACCTTGTGTGACACGATGAAAGCAGCACTAAGAAGATAACTCATAGCTGTAAGAGGCTACAAAAGGAAACTGGAGAGAGCATACACTAACAACTTGACAGCCCACCTGAAAGCTCTAGAACAAAAAGAAGCAAACATACCCAAGAGGAGTAGACTGCAGGAAATAATCAAACTCAGGGATGAAATCAACCAAATAAAAAGCAAAAGAACAATACAAAGTATCAACAAAATCAGGAGTTGGTTCTTTGACAAAATCAACACAATAGATAACCTCTGGTTAGCCAGACTAACCAGAGGGCACGGAGATCGTATCCAAATTAATAAAACCAGAACTGAAAAGGGAGCCATAACAACGAAAAATGAGGAAATTAAAAAAAAAATCATCAAATCCTACTACAAAAGCCTATACTCAATAAAACTGAAAAATCAGAATGAAATGGACAATTTTCTGGACAGATACCAGGTACCAAAGTTAAATCAGAAGCAGCTAAACCTTCTAAACAGTCCCATAACCCCTAAAGAAATAGCAGCAGTCATTAACAGTCTCCTCACCCAAAAAAGCCCAAAACCAGATGGTTATACTGGAGAATTCTATCAGACCTTCAAGGAAGACCTAATACCAATTCTCTATAAACTATTCCTCAAAATAGAAACAGAAGGAACACTACCCAATTCATTCTATGAAGCCACAATTATGCTCATACCTGAACCACACAAAGACACAACAAAGAAAACTTCAGACCAATCTCTTTTATGATTATAAATGCAAAAATACTCAATAAAATTCTAGCAAAAGGAATTCAAGAACACATCAAAACAATCATCCAAAATGATCAAGAAGGCTTTATGCCAGGAATGCAGGGATGGTTCAATATTCAGAAATCCATCAATGTAATCCACTACATAAACAAACAAAAAAAAAAAAGAAAAAAAGAAAACCCACATGATCATCTCACTAGATACTGAGAAAGCATTTGACAAAATTCAACATTCCTTCATGGTAAAAGTCTTGGAAATATCAGGAATTCAAGGCCCATACCTAAACACAGTAAAATCAATATACAGCAAGCTGGTAGCCAACATCAAACTAAAATGGAGAGAAATTTGAAGAAATCCCACTAAAATCAGGGACTAGACAAAGCTTCCCACTCTCTCCTTACCTATTCAATATAGTACTAGAAGTCTTAGCCAGAGCAATTAGACAACAAAAGGAATTCAACATGATACAAAGAGGAACGGAAGAAGTCAAAATTTCACTATTTGCAGATGATGTGATAATATACTTAACTGACCCCAAAACCTACAACATAGAACTCTTAAACCTGATAAACAACTTCAGCAAAGTGGCTGGATATAAAATCAACTCAAACAAATCAGTAGCCTTTCTCTACTCTAAAGAAAAACAGGCTGAGAAACAAATTAAGGAAATGACACCCTTCACAATAGTCATAAATAATATAAAATTCCTTGGTGTGAATCTAACCAAGCAAGCGAAAGATCTGTATGACAAGAACTTCAAGTCTCTGAAGAAAGAAATCGAAGATCTCAGAAAATGGACAGATCTCCCTAACTTATGGATTGGCAGGATTAATATAATAAAAATTGCCATCTTGCCAAAAGTAATCTACAGAATGGAATCCCAACCAAAATTCCAACTCAATTCTTCATAGAGATAGAAAGAGCAATTTGTAAATTAATTTAGAATAACAAAAAACTGAGGATAGGGAGACCTATTCTCAACAATAAAAGAACTTCTGTGGTGATCACCATACCTGACTTCAAGCTGTACTACAAAGCAATAGTAATAAAAACTGCATGGTATTTCTACAGAGACAGGCAGGAAGATCAATGGAATAGAATTGAAGATCCAGAAATGAACCCACACCCATATGGTCACTTGATCTTTGACAAAGGTGCTAAAACAGACCAGTGGAAAAGGACATCATTTTCAACAAATGGTGCTGGTTCAACTGGAGGTCAGCATGTAAAAGAATGCAAATCGATCCATTCTCATCTCCTTGTACAAAGGTCAAGTCCAAATGAATAAAAGACCTTCACATAAAACCAGATACAGTGAAACTAATAGAAGAATAGGTGGGGAAGACCCTCGAATACCTGTGCACAGGGGGAAAGTTCCTGAACAGAACACTAATAGCTTATGCTCTAAGATCAAGAATTGAGAAATGGGACCTCATAATATTGCAAAGTTTCTGTAAGTCAAGAGACACTGTCAATAGGTCAAAATGGCAACCAACATATTGGGAAAAGATCTTTATCAATCCCACATCTGATAGATGACTAATATCATATATATATATGATATATATATGACATATATATATATATATATATATATATATATATATATATATATCCTCAAGAAATTAGAATCCAGACAACCAAATAACCCTATTAAAAATAGGGTACAGAGCTAAGCAAAGAATTCTGAACTGAGGAAATTCGAATGGCCACAAAACACCTAAACAAATGTTCAATATCAGTAGTCATCAGGGAAATGCAAATCAAAACAACCCTGAGATTCCACCTCACACCAGTCAGAATGGCTAAGAGCAAAAATTCAGGTGACAGCAGACGCTGGCAAGGATGTAGAGAAAGGGGAACACTCCTCCATTGTTGGTGGGATTCAAAGCTGGTACAACCACTCTGGAAATCAGTCTGGTGGTTCCTCAGATAATTGGACATAGCATTACCTGAGGACCCAGTTATACCACTCCTGGGCATATACCCAGAAGATGCTCCAACATATAACAAGAACATATGCTCCACTATGTTCATAGCAGCCTTATTTACAATAGCCAGAAGCTGGAAAGAACTCAGATGTCTTTCAACAGAGGAATGGATACAGAAAATATGGTACATTTCCACAATGGAGTATTACTCAGCTATTAAAAACAAGGAATTTGAGACATTCTTAGGCAAATGGATGGAACTAGAAAATATCCTGAGTGAAGTAATACAATCACAAAACAACACACATGGTATGCACTCACTGATAATTGGATATTAGCTCAAAATCTCAAAATACCCAAGATACAGCTCACAGAACACATGAAGCTGATGTAGAAGAAAGATCAAGTGTGGGTGCTTTGGTCCTTCTTAAAACTAGTAACAAAATATTCATGGGAGCAAATATGGAGAGAAAACATGGGACAGAAACTAAGGGAGTGGTCGTCTGGAAACTGTTCCACCTGGGTATTCATGCCATGTGCAGTCACTAAAGGTAGAAGCTGATGTGGATGCCACGAAGTGCATGCTGACAGGAGCCTGATATAGCTGTCTCCTTAGAGGTTTTCCAGAGCCTGACATATACAGAGGTAAATGCTCACAGCTAACCATTGAATTGTTCATAGGGTTCCCAAAGGAGAAGGGAGAGAGAAGACTATGAGCTGAAAGCATTTGAGGCCCCATGTGGAGAGCAACAATACAAACCAACCAGAGCTCCCAGGGTCTAAAGTACCAGCCTGGGAGCACATAGGGAGGGGTCTATGTCTCCAGCTGTAGATGTAGGGGAGGAGGGCCTTGTTATGTATAATTGGGAGAGGAAGTCCTTGGTCTTGGGAAGACAGGATGCCCCAGTGATGGGGAATTGGAGAATGGGGAGGTGGGAGTGGGTGGGTGAGTGGGTGCATGTGGGCAAACCCTCAGAGAAGCAGGAGGTGGAGAGATGGGATAGGGGTTTACTGGGTGGGGGCAAATTGCTAAAGGGGATCACACCTGAAATATAAATAAAATATCCAATAAAAAAATATCATAAATGATCAAATTCAATGTAGTAAAGGGATTAATATCCCTTGGTATATTTTTTACTACAAATATGATTCTAGTGCTCTCTTTAACTGTGCTCTAACAGTTACATATTCTGTGCTATAATATATATTGAGCTAGATATATGAGTAGATACATGTGTGTATGTGTGTGCATGTGCCTGTGAATGGGCCTGTGTGTGTGTGTGTGTGTGTGTGTGTGTGTGTGAGAGAGAGAGAGAGAGAGAGAGAGAGAGAGAGAGAGAGAGAGAGAGAGAGAGAGAAAGAAAGAGAGGAGATTATTAAAAATTGTCTGTGTTTACACAAACCATATAAGTAAAATACTTTTCAAATAGCTCATGCATAATCTGGAACAAATAGAATTTATAAAATGGGCACTGACCGAAAAATGATTTTCCATATAGGGAATTAAAATGATTTTTATCTTCTGACTATGGATTTCTCTTATTTTCAGGAGAGAGCAGGTTACATTGCTTTCTGATTTCAATTTTTTAATAAATCATAAGCCATCCATTTCTTGTGAGTCCAGAAATAATTGATTATATCAGAGGATATGTTAGAATTATTAACATTAATGTCATCTGTGCCAGATTTACCTATATGTTTCACTTGATAAATGAAGGTAATTAAAAAGAAATGCTAGGTGGACTCCACTAAAAGAAAAACAGAAATTAGGAAGAATAACAAATTCATGATTATTAATAACAAATTTATTATTAGAAATAAATGTTTATTGGTTATTTTGTTTATTTATGTTTCAAATGTTATTCCCTTTCCTGATTTCCCCTCAGAAAACTCCCCATCTGTGGAAAAATACTCACAGGGGGAGCCCAGCAGCAGGGACAAAATCAGGAGGGCCAGCGGCAGAGGTCGAGGGGCAGAGGGTCCCACTTTCATGCAGCCACAGAAGGCAGGCTGGCAGCTGCATCAGGAAGGTTCAGGATTCCAAAGGCTGGGAACCTGGCAGCAGGCACAGGAGACACTTGGAATCCAGGAGTTTTCCAAAGCTTTTATTGTTCATGGCGTGGTGTATAGGTGTAGATGGTTCACACTCCCCCCCACCTCAAAGCCAGGGGAGCCTGGCTTTTATACGGAGGGGGACAAAGGGAGGTAATAACTCAATTAGCTATGCCCCCTGGCCTTTAACTCATTAATATTTTAATCTCTGGTGGTGAAGACCTGTTAATCTACCTGCACCCTATGTGACTGAAGGGTGCAGGTTAAATGGAGATTAGACCTTGAGTCAGGAGGCTGTGTTCTGGGGGTGTGGCTGAACACTCACAACCAAAACCAGGAAACCCTTCCATGGCCCGACACCCATCCCTCCTCCACTCTGCTCTGTCTCCAAGAGTGTTCTCCCACCCACATACCCACTCCCACCCTACCACCCTAGCATTCCCCTAATCTGGGGCATCAAACATTCCCAGGACCAAGTGCCTTCCCTTCCATTGATGCCTGACAAGGCCATCCAGTGCTACATATGCAGCTGGAGCCATGGGTCTCTCCATGTATATTCTTTGGTTGGTGGTTTAGTCCTTGGAAGCTCTGGGGGGGGGGGGGGCGGTTCTGATGGTTGGTAAACTGGTCTAGTAATAGATATGAAGACAGTACTAATATATATTATTTCAAATAGCATTTTAGAATTCTTTTCTTGTAATATTAAATACGGTAAAAGAAACACACAACCCAAACAGCAGACTAAATAAATAAATACAAATAAATTTATATGAAGATGCATATTAAAAGTCACAAAAATATTCATGAATATCTATAAGTCTAAAAGGTAATTCAATAGTTAATAAGAGAAATAAAGAATAAACATTAAAAACTCACTAAATAATATGAGAAAATTTCTCCCCTGTGTCACAGAAAAAGTGACACTGATGTGTCAGCTCATGTAGATAATGTAAAATAGAGAGGCTGGGCAAGGTGAAAATAATTCTGTTTTATAAAACCTGTATGATGTCTTAGGAATTGCACCGTGGAGTTAAATACTGAAATACTGGCAATCACAGCTTCTTTTTAGTTCTGGAATAAAAAGAAATAAGCCTTTAGAATATCAACACAGGGAATTTTCAGACTAAAGTCAAGGAATGTCAAAGTCAGATTCTCCTCTACATTGTAACCCTGGTTTAAGTGCTATAGTGTGAATTTCAGAAGTGAAATGGGAGGTTAACTTTTTATGAAGAAACCACAAGAATAGCCCAGATAAAGAATGGCTGAGGGGTTTAATGTACAGGGGCAGCAACTGGGAATGTGAAGGACTGGGTAAAAGGGATAGAAGTTAATGAAGTGAAAGAAAAAATGTGTGGTGTGCCATTAGAGATGGCAAGAACAAAATGACTCTTGATGGTGGCTCGCATGTCAGGGGAGGACAAAGTCATTAACTAAGATTGGAAATTCAGGAGTGAGATAAAGATGAGGGAGGAAGATGATAAATGAAATAAATTGCAAAAATGTTCTTTCTGAAGAAAACCTGGTATAAAGGTATGTTGACACAAAATGCATGAGGTGGTATCAATAGAAGTGCTGAAAACCTGGATACAGAAGGTAAGAGGACTAGACTCAAGGTGTTAGTCACCAAAATAATATATCAGCTGAAGGAAGTGAAACAGCACAAGCAACTGAGCAGCAAAGGCACAGAGATGAGCAAACACTTGGTGCTGACTGCATACCAACAGCATCAGTCTCAGCTGCAAATTGTGGTCCTCACATTGATACAAGGACCCTTCTTAGCAGCTTTTGCTTGTAGACCCTGGAAAATCATTCTATGAGATTTCTGGGATATTTTAGGGGGATTTAGAAGTGAAACCAGATTGCAGTGGGTGGAAACAGCAAATATGGTGTGAGGAACACAAGACAGGGAATATGGTTTCACGTTATAAGATTCATCACACACACTCAGATTATCTATCGAAATAAAAACTAGGGTGAGAAAGTGAGAAACTTTTCTTGGACTGTGTCTTTTAGATTTTAAGACAAAGAATGTAGCATATTTTTTCCTCTTCGTTTACAAGAGTTAGCTCTGTAGATGACTAAACTGAAAATATCACTGAGCAGGTAATCAGTATATTTTTGGGACTTTGCTGCATATTTTTCTGTGTGCGCAGTCTATATTATTACTCTGTCATCTATCTTGTTGCCAGCTGATTTTTGTGACTTGACAACCTAAGAATGTCACTACACTGGCCTAGCATGTCCCTGCTGAGGCATTCAGTTAATACAAACTTGAAGCAAGAGAATTCCAGTTCCCTTCCTGTGCTGGGATATATTTGTGAGTTGACCATTGGGAGGTCAGTCATGGGTAAGATGTCAGTTGAAAAGGCTTTACTTAACTAAGTGGTTCCATAATATATAACATTCATATAGGGTATCAATAGTCCCAGTTTCAAAATGAACAAAATGTTTGTCCAGCTCTGGGAAGGCACAACCCATCTTCATGTCTTTACATGTCACTTACTTGTAGTTCAATTATCGCTGACCATTAATAATATCGCAATAATAATCCCTTCAAAGTCATCCAGGAGAGCCTTGGAAATTTTAGTATGTTCTATTTATGTGACATTATAAGACCCAATAGTTATTCAAATTACAGCTATCTTGCATCTGCCTTTATAAGGAATAGATGATTTGAATAAGAAACTAGATGATTCTTATTTTTCTTTTGCCTGAAACATTACAGTATAGGCATGTGATCTATTTACCTCCTTCATAAAGTTAAAATAATTTTTCTTCTGTCTTCTGTTTTTGAAATTTTATTTTTGTATGTTATTATTAAAACTAGTTGTTCTAATTATCTGTTGTTTATTTGACATAAGAATTATTAAAAATAAATTTTAGAAATATTGTTAAAATATCCATGCACTATAGTATGACAGTAAGGTAGGGAAAAAATCAGGCTTATAGGAATCACCCTTCTCTAGCCTTTCAATGAGAAATGAAGACCAATATCTCTCCAAGAATCACCAGGCCTTTAGCATCAAATCAGGACTCAGAGACATTTGGTCCTGCGAATCATGTTCTCTGTCTCTCATCATGTTCCAATGTGAAAATAGCCATTATAGGATTTCTTAGCCTATACAGTGGGCAAGACTGTGATGAAAGTCTCTTAATAATACATTTATTGTTTCTGTTTTGTTTCTATGAAGAACACCGGGTAATATACATTTCTATACTAATAAAATATCTAGAATTGATGAGATAGTTAAAACATTTTTGTACAAATAGTGATAATTTATTGTTTACCAAGACCTGAAGTAACAAGAATAACATTACAACTCATTGTTTTAATATGATGGAAATTGAATTTACACTAAGTAGAGGTACAGGGATATGTCAGAATACCAAGAGAAAGACAAGATAGAGTAAAAATATGCATGTGACAATAGAGTTTCTATAGAAACAATAGAGAGACGTGTGAATCTTCCTGTATAATATAGAAGAGAGAACAGATGTCTAGAGAATATTAGAGATGCTCTTTCAAGCTCAATATCTGATACTATGCTTGAACTTCCTAGGAATGCTGGACATGGTTACAGTGCATGTGTGTTAGCAACTAGAACAGATAATGTTAAATAAATTAGAAGTGAAAACAGCAATAAAATCTCTCCCAAGTACTACTTAGCATAGTCAGAAAAGTACAAAACAGAAAAAATCAATTGAAACAAAGATTTTATATGTATGCAGCCCAGTGAAAATAGTTACAGGATTCTAATTTTTATGCTCTTAGCGTAGACTATTGCTTGATTCTTCAACATAAAATTATTTATTTAATGAGCATGAAGACATGAAATGCCACTGTCTTTATTAACAGTGGTTAAAAACAGACTCCAATAATAAAATCAATAAAAAACATTGAGTGACTCATACTCTTATTATTCTTAGTGTTCCAGCTACATCTATGGAGAGTTAAAAGTCATATATATATATATATATATATATATATATATATATATATATATTTCAATACATAATATGTAGGTTGTGTTTGTTTTAGTGTTTAGTTTGGTGATAATAATTTAGGATCAAATTAATCCAATCCTAAAAACCACATCAGAAATAAATGCTGGCCTTTGATTTTTTCATAATTTATTATTTACTTTATTAATTATCTCTATTTATTTCTTTTTTCTTTTTTATTTCATATATTTTTTTTTCCTTTTTCTTCTTTTCTCCCCAGTAGAAAGAAATAACATACTTCAGATCTCTGATACATTTTGCACATTCCTGTTAAAAGACATTAGGCTTAGTGAAAGTATAGACCCCATCAGTTTTAATCAGACGTAACAGTTATTCTTAAAAATAGTTAGCAAAACAGGAAATTCACGTATATTGACAAATGAAAATATTCTCAGCTTTCTTGTTGATAATTTTTACTTCTTTTCTTTCCCTTTATACTGAGCATAGATTATTTTTTCATACACAAATCATTTAAATACAGTTTCCCTTCTGTGTTTCCTCATTTCTTTGTCTACCTGGATCCTCTTCCTCTTTATCTCTCATTAGAAGAGAACAGAGACAAAGAAAAAACTTAATAAAATAAAACATACTGAGAAAAAACAAAAGCTATTACAGCAAAGTTTGACAAGAGAAGCCAAGAGAAAAATAAAAATTTCCTAAGAGAATGAGAGACCCACTGGCCCACAAATTGAGGAGTCATTTAAAAGTACTTAGCTGAAAACTATAGTATATATGCATGTGTAGACCCATGTAAGCTGTTATTTTCATTGCTGTTTTATTCTAATAGCCAGAAATTAAAAATAAGCTAGATGCCCCTCAAGAGATGAATGGATCAAGAGAATAAGACATATTTCCACAATGGAGTACTGTACAGCTCTTTAGAAACGACATTATAAAATTTGCAGGAAAAAAAAAAAAACTCAGGATGTCCTTGTTTTTAATAGCTGAGTAGTATTCCATTGTGTAAATGAATTACACTTTCTGTATACATTTTTCTGTCGTGGAACATCTGGGTGGTTTCCAGCTTCTGGCTATCACAAACAAGCCTGCAGGCAATTGGATAGAATTAGAAAAAAATGGTCCAGAGGGAGGTAACTCAGACCCAGAAAGACAAATGCGGTATGTACTTGCTTGTATTGAGATGTTAGCTGTTAATCAAATGATAGCCAAAATACCATCTGTAGACTCAGAGATTATAGCTATAGATGGAGGGAATGAGTTGAGGGAACACAAGAATCTCTCTTGGAGTGGAAAATATTGTAGGTAGGAACAAGAAAAGGAGAGTCCATTAGGGAAATGGCAGAATAAATGAGATTGGGAAGAGATTGAGCTGAGAGACAGATTGAACTGAAGAACATCTGAAGGGCAGTATGGGAACCTAGAAAAGTGGAAACATCCTATAATATATGAGAGAAATGCTAATAAAATCCCCAAAATTGAGAAAGAACCTCACTGGCTATGTCTTATCACCAAGTAAAGATTGCAGTACTGGGAATATAATCATCCAATTGAGACTATATTAAAAAATCTTTATTAAAAGTACAGGTTTGAATATATTTATTGAATTGAAATTATTTATTGATTTCAATGTTATTATTGAAAACAAAATTGGTTTGATTTACATCTTTTCAATTTCCCACTAGCCCTTACCAGGTCCCTTTCCTCTTGTAATTCTATGTTCATTGCACAAAGTGGTGGGTTTCATATTGATATTTTAATACAATTATATCTTATACTTTAGTGATATTCACTAACAACTATGATTTCTGCTTTATTTCTGGTCCTTTTCTCACTAGTTCCATTTCTACTTTCATGACAGACAGACACACAGAAGAAAGCATGTAATATTCTCTCTAATACACATATTTTCATTTACATACATTTATATCATTTATCTGCAATCAAGTCACAATATATAAGAAAGTACATATCATCTGAATCTGTCTTCTTTGGTTTAATGAGATGATCTCTGTTCCCATCCATAGTCTTTAAACCAACATCCTTTTCTAATTCTTCGAGGGTACATGGAGCTCTTTTGTTTATATTTAACACTGTGGTTTTATCCAGTAGGACTCATGTTGGCCATTAGGACTTATTCTGAATGTAGACACTGGATACTTCTATTACTGAGTTTCAATTGGTTCAACTGCAAGTGGTATGGTTAGATGATTTAGAAGTTCCACTTCTACTATTGTGAATACCATAAGTAATTAAATAGAAAAATAGATGATAGATGGATGGATGGATAGATAGATAGATAGATAGATAGATACATAGATAGATAAACAGACAGACAGACAGACAGATAGATAGATAGATAGATAGATAGATAGATAGATAGATAGATAGATAGATAGATAGATAGATGAATGATAGAGATACATAAATAACCCAATTGATGGATAGATAGATAGATATGATAGACACAGATGATAGATAGTGATAGATAATAGGTAGATAGAGACAGATAACAGAAAGAGTCAAACATATGTATATCTATATCTACATCTATATCTATATAGATATCTACATCTACAATTACAACTATACTTCCATGTACATCTATATCTATATACCTATAATCTATTCATCTATATCTGTATATCTTTACTGTGGTGTGATAAATCTCAATGCCTCTATTTTTTTGATAGCCTTTGGTTTTGAATTTTTTTCTTATGCATTATTCATGATCCATTATTTGAGTTATGTCTGTTCATTTCATTGTCATTTATTAATTCATGAGATTGAATTTTCTTAGTTGTTAATAGATTCCAGATTCATGCTAATTGAAAGATAGCTGAAAATGGTGTCTTCCATTCTGTAGGTGGGATCTTCATTGACAGTATGTTTCCTTATTTTTTCATAAGCTTTCTGATTTTATGCAATACCAGTTGTCAATATCAGGATTTTTGCTTATGCTTTTGGAATCCTTTTAAGAAAGTCCTTGTCTACAACCTAAAGTTTTTCCTATTCTATGCTACTAGGTAAAAAATTATGGATCTTATGTTAAGGTATTTTATCTACTATTGAATAGATTTTTTAATAAGGTAAAATTGAGTTCTGCTTTTATTCTTCTGCATGCTAATATCAAGTTTTCAAAGTATCCCTTGTTGACAAGGAGGTTTTGCTTCCTAAAGATTTTTTAAAATCAATTTGTCCCGAATTAGGTGACAAGACTTTGAGTTGTCTACAACTACTTCTTATATTTTTTTCCTTTATTTAGATATCTTAAAAATACTCAGTTCCAAATGCTATATTTGTCTTTGTTTACTTTATTACACATCCATGCCCCCATTCTTCTCAAATGATCTATATTTCTCTCTTCTAACTTGCAACCTCTCCAGTATCTACAATGGTCTTTACGTTACATCCAGCTTGGCTAAATGTCAAAATCATTATTTTATGGATGAGTTATATTCCAATGTGCACTTAGAAACAAAAATTTTGAAGGTGCTAGAGTACTTTAAGACATAGCTTAGTAAAGGACTTTCACAATAGAAAAATGTGTGCATGTGTGTGGGCATATGTGTGTGCATGTGCATGTGTGTGTGTATATATGTTTATCTAATGATGGGTACCAAAGCTATTTTTGTATCTTAATCTCTGGGATTACCTCCCCAGTAAACCCAGTTGTGCATGTGTCTATAATGTGTACTGATTTTTTTCTCCTTCTTTTTATTACAAATAATTATATATTTTGAACATTCACTAGTAAACTTTTTAGACTCAAGGAAACTCAGGACTTTCTTCAGTGTCTGTAGTACTTTACATTTCTACCATGAGTACACATTAATATTTTTCAATATCCTAATCATTGTTAGTTGTTGTTAGTTATGAAAATTTCATTTTAATGATGTTAAAATAAAACATACTTTAATAAAGCAAACCATGTGCAACAATGTTAGACCAGTGTTTTTTCTGAATATTCCAATTGCTGAGATTAAAAACCTGCATCATGACTGCTTGTGAGAACATCTGATCTTTTCCTGTTTCATATTTTAATATTTAATGACTATCAATCACTTTTCAGATAATCACTTAGCAAAAATTTCAACATATTCTGTTGACTGCTTCTTCACACTGATGTTTTCTTTGCTATGAAAACTTGTTTTTGTTTACATTAATTTTATTGGATTTTTATTTACATTTCAGATGTTATCTCCTTTCCCCATTTCTCCTCCACCCCAGAAACCCTCTATCTCTTCCCCACTCTTCCTGCTTCTATGAGGATGTGCTAATACCCACCCACCAACTCCCTCTTCCCTGCCCATGAATTCTCCCACACTGGGGCATCCAGCCTTCACAGGACCAAGGACTTCCTCTTACATCTATGCCTGAAAAGCATCTTAAGATGATAAATTCCTATTATTAACAATTGTCATTCCATCATTATGTACTCAAGTCCTATTCAGAAAGTGCTTTTCAAGCCTATCTCTTATCACATTCTCCTTATTTTTCTACAAAATTCAAAATTTTCATTCTTTAAATTCTTTGACCTAATTAAAATAAATGTTTTCTGACCACAAGGAGATAGATCCTACTTTCTTTTTTTTAATGATCATTTGTTTTCATTTATTTATTTATTTATTTATTTATTCATTTATTTATTTGTCTTTTCAAAAAAATTTTTTTGGATATTTTATTTATTTACAATTCAGATGTCATCCCATTTCCCCATTCCCCCTCCCTAGGCCCCCCATCCCATCTCCCCTCCTCCTTTTTGCTTTTATATCATTTGAATTACATGCAAGTATTCAGGTCAGTTCTAGGTTGAGGAACTAGCAATACAATAGATGCAAATAGTGAAACAACAATCAAGACAATAAACAAGAATAGTCAAAGAACAAGCAAGGTAATAAACAAAATTCCATGAACACTCCCATGATCACTGTTTCTCAGGGCTTACCAGGATGACCAAAATAACTAAGCCAACTTCCCTGTCCTAGCCCAAAGTCATTTTCATGTCTGAAGCCTACTTACTTGTTGTAGCCTAAAATTTAGATTCCTGTCTGAAATTAATTCTTTGTTCTAGCCTAAGATTTAGATTCCTGCCTGAAATTACTTCCTTGTTCTTGTCTAAGATTTAGATTCCTGCCTGAAATTACTTTTTTGTTTTAGTCTAAGATTTAGATTCCTGCCTGTAATTACTTCGTTGTTCTGGCCTAAGATTTAGATTCCTGCCTGAAGTCCACTTCCTTGTCTTTGGCCAATGTCATATTTCTGTCAAGGAGCCCATTTCCTTGTCCTTGTCCCATGTCAAATTCTTCCAGAGCAGTCCCAAAGGCTCTCTTCCTCTCCCCCTTTTTTATTTCATTAACAAGACTGAGCCTGTCATAAGTCATTCTGACAAGAATGCCTTTCTTACCCATCATGGAATATGTTCTCTGAGATAGCTATTCTCTGGTGTCAACTCACCTGTATCTGGTGTTAAAATCCAAGCACCGGTGAAAGCTTGTGAAGGAACTTTTCTGACTGGATCAGTTGAGGTCTTAAGATCTACCTTAAATTAGAGC
The DNA here is from genome assembly GCF_011762505.2 of Arvicanthis niloticus. Taxonomy (NCBI): domain Eukaryota; kingdom Metazoa; phylum Chordata; class Mammalia; order Rodentia; family Muridae; genus Arvicanthis; species Arvicanthis niloticus. Next base: position 39,185,414 of record NC_047674.1, on the reverse strand, counting down.
AACACCCTCTGGTACACCTATATAAAGAATTAGAATGCAACAAAAATTACATATTTTTGAAAATGTAAGGATTTTTTCAGGCAATAGAGTTTACAATTTGGGTGTCATTGTATAAAAGTGTGAAAATAGTTGTCTATCTCTCACGCTGTATTAAAAAATAACTAATACATTTTGATCTTCATATGTTTATGCAACTACTATAATGCTTTAGTTACTAAGATTCAGTAATCTAACTTAAAATTAAGCATGTGCTTTATCCAGAATTAAGATTACCTTTGCTCAGTATTTACTTAGCTATTTTGGTAGTTTGCCTTTTATTTTTTTGGAAAAGTATGACATTGGTATCTTTATGATTCTTCATTGTATCTGACGAGTACTTTCCATAATACATTTATTTTCATATCCAATTGGGAGGTATATTTTCAGATCTATTTATAGTACACATACTTTAATGACTCAGCCAGGCCAGGATTAGATGTCTTAAAATCTTTCAATAAAGTACTATGATACAAAATCAAACTGAAATATCTATAGATTTTTATATACAAATAGCCATAATGCTGAGGGGAAAAATAATCTAATTCACAGAGGCCTCAAAGTAAAATATGTAGGTATTAGCATAACTAATGCAAAGAAAGGCAACACAAATACAATGACACTGAAGAAGCTAAAATTGAAGAGGATGCTAGAAGAGACACATTGTTTGGAAGCTAAAAATATCTTAAGAAACTTCAAGTGTGCTTATTGAAAAAGACCTTGTTAATATGGGTGGGAGTTTGCTCAGCAGTTAAAGGGTGTTTGCTGCTATTGCAGAGAGCGGAGAGTTGATAAGCATCGCCTGAATAAAGCAGATCACAACTGTCTGTAACTCCAGCTATAGGCGATACTGTCTCTTCTTCTGCCCACCCTGAGCACATTTGCTTATGTTTACAAAAACACACTCTGTTACACACAAACACAAATACAGATGAGTAATTAGTAAAAACTGATATGTTAAAGAGTTATTGATTTTATTTGTTGATATAAATAGTTCTGCGTTCCAAATTTCAAAGAAATCACCTGAATTTTAAATCTGTAATGAAAGATGAGTTGCTGAGTTTTGACAGGAATTAGAGCCTGTAAGTGGAAATGCTGTAAATCAACAGTCGTTTACACAGAAACAGCAAGAGCAAGCAACCCTGGCATTTGGAAATCTTTTGAGGAGCAATGAATCTTATGGCATTTTGTTTCATTTTAATCATAGATTTTGGACATAGCAGATGTTTCATCTACGTGAAATGGCAAATGTCTCCCCAATTTCAATGGATTTTACAATTAAGAATTCACTCTCTTTTACACAGTTTACAGCAGTCTTAATGAGGTGTTAATGAGCTGTCAATTTCTAATGTATGCTAAAGAGCCAGAAAAGTCTGTGAGGAATTCCACAAAAGCAATATGTTAGTCTTCAAGCATGCTCAAATGAATCATTCCAAGATTTATAACCACATTTAAGTAATATGCTTTTGATCCGATATAATTAATGAAGCACCCCTTCCTTGAAAAATACTGGTTTTTGAAAGTTATAATCAATTGGTGATAATTCAGATGTAAAACAATTAAAAATAAGATTGAGACCAATGCTATTAATATTTCATATTTGACATTTTACTTTCTGACCAAGAAATCCCCCTAGCTGTAAACTGAATTATACCATTTCTCTCAAAAAGCTGCTTCATGCATCCTCTATGTTTTAAATTGAATATAAGGGAATAAACCAAAATCTTACTATCATGTATTTAAAAATCATATAAATTAAAAAAGGAATATAATAAATGTCATAACAAATGATGCTAAATATGTTTTATCCTGTATTTATATATAGTTATTTTGCCAATAACAAAATTATGTTATTAAAAAATGAATATATGTGGGCAACATACTGCTAGAAAGACAATGTCTTTTTCAGATAGTAGATCATGACTGAAGAGCAATACTATTCCATTTCACTATCTACACATTATGTTTCTCTGAGCTGTACTTTTATATAATAAACATTAGGTTTCTCTGAGCTGTACTTTTACTCTGAAACAATACATGTAGATCAAGGCAACAGAGAAATGGTAGAGTTTTCAACTGAATGGATAGTCCAGTGATTCTTCAATATTTCTCTTATGGACACCAACAAATATACTTTATTTTTTTATATAATTTAGTCTGTTATCTATCTATCATGAACAGGTTGTCCTATTGTTGCCCTCAGGTGGTCACTTTGAAAAGTAAAATTCCTCTCTTGCTTTCTTGCTCTCTCTTGATTTCTTGATCCCTTTGTCCCCTTACTCCTCCTCCTTCCCTTTCCCCTCTCTCCATGTTCTCCTGGCTGGACTCTTCTCTCCCCTTCCCTTCCCTTCCCTTCCCTTCCCTTCCCTTCCCTTCCCTTCCCTTCCCTTCCCTTCCCGTCCCTTCCCTTCCCTTCCCTTCCTCTCTCTCTCTCTCTCTCTCTCTCTCTCTCTCTCTCTCTCTCCCATCTCTCTTCTCACTCCCTCTCTCACTCCCTCTCTCACTCTTTGCCTTCTTCTGCCCCTACTACTACCCTCTTTACTCTCCTTCCCATGACATGAATAAACTGTATTCAATACTAATAAATAAATAAATAAATAAATAAAAAAAATTCCTTAACAAAATTATGCAGGGTAGTAACTGGAAGGAGACATAATAGAGTCACATTTGATAAGGAAACTGTGATGGAATTTCAACATTTTTAAGGAATAAAACCTATAAAGCTTTTACAAATGTATGCTTATGAATAAGTGTTGGGAATTTTATAATGATAGACAACTAATGCACCATTTAAGAAAAATTCATGAAACATAAAAGAAAGAAGGTTACCAACTTGAAATATGTAGGCTCATGATTAAAACTCTCCTTCTTCAAACACTCCTGCTACATATCTTGGGGAAATTGACTAATGTAGATGAAAAAAAAAAGAAAAGAAAAGAAAGAGAGAGAGAGAGAGAGAGAGAGAGAGAGAGAGAGAGAGAGAGAGAGAGAGAGAGAGAACGATGTGATAGAATGGAATTATCATTTTAACAGCATCTCAAGACATCTGGGAAACAAGCTACCAAGCAGACCTGTGATGCATTATTTAATCTCTTGGCATGTTCTTGAAACATTATGTTTTATAAGTTCAATGAGTTACAGTAAGTTCATGTAGGCAAGTGAGTTTTACCATTATATGCCTTGCATATGTGCACCAAAGAAATAAGGAACACTTAGTTAAGCAGGGACATTATTTGGTGGCTGTTGATAAAATGTGACAAACTACTCCTTTTGCCTTGACTTCCATCCCATGATGGACTACATCTTTGAACTTCAAGCCCAAGTAATTCCTTTTTTTCCATTAAGTTGATTTTGGTTATTTAATCATATCAACTGAAAAAGAAACTAAGACAATAAATGTATACAGACAGTACTTTTTCACACATATGCTAAGACAGTTGAAAGAGCACTGGAGCTTGCCATTGAAATGCAAACTTATTTTTCAAAAGTATAGTTCTAAGAATCTCTTATGTAATAGATTCAAAAACCAAATTAGCTAAGAACTGACCAAAAAAGGGTTAAAATATCTAAGATCTAAAACTTTTTGACACTGTTTATAAAACCACAACAAACAAACACACAAACAAAAAAACCATGAATGCTCACAGATTACCAGACTTAATGTGCTCACTGGTTACCCAACATAACACTGTAAAATAAGCTATATTCCTGGGGTAAATATATATATTCATTGGTAACCCCAACAAGATTACAATAGTATTCTTCAAAGAAATAGAAAAAAATCTTTAAATTAATATGAATAGTATTCTAAATTGCCATGATAGTCCAAAGCAGATAAAGCTATGCAAGTATTATAATATCTATTTTAAAATAATACTACAGACTCTTAGGTAACATATCAGATAACCAGCATATTAGACATGTACATTATGGTTCATAACAGTAGCAAAATTATAGTTGTGAAGTAACTATGAAATAATTTTATGGTTGCTTGTCACCACAACAGGAAAAAATGTTCTAAATGATTGAGAATAGCTACAGAGCCTAAGTAACAAAAAACCAAACAACAAAACAACAACAAAAACAACATCAATAAAGAAAACATGATCATATACAAAATTTGATACAAAGGACTAAAAATTGTCTAGTTCTTTCTAAACTGTGGCTGACTGGTTCAATTCAGCTGTCCTAGACCAAAATTTTTCCAAGCTGACTGATTAAAGCTGGTTTTTCTTAGCTTCTGACAGAATTGTTCTGTTTAGAAAATCTACCTCTGAACTATATTAACTGACAGAACTGATTTTATTGACTGGGAAATGATATGCAACTGAATAGAACTCGACTGCCTTCAACTGAACTGTATTAAACTGAACTGAACTCAAATCAACTTCCCTATGTGTCCTCTCAAATAGCTCTCTCAACATTGTTCTTAAGCAGACTCTCTTTCCTATCTGGTTTCCTGAGAGTTGACCATATCCAATCTCTGACTCATTATAACAAATCTTTCTCTAATTTTTTACATCATAAGTCCTTCAATTATGCATCATATTTGGGGATTAAAGGTTTGTATTAAGAGTGTGTCTGTATTCCAGCCAGAGGTATTAGAGGGGATGGTGTGTCTGTATTTCAGACAGGTCGATTACACAGACCTAGAATGTCTTTCTATATGCTTCTTTTCCTGAGCAGCCATGTTGCTGGAGTAAAATTCCTCTGCAGAAGGGACTCCTACAATTTAGGAAATCAATAAAAGAGATAGGCTACAGAATGTGACAAAGACTATTCTATTAACATTGGACAAAGGTCAACATTTTATATTATTTGAAGTACTCAAAAAAATCAAATACAAAAATGCTACATTCATCTAACCCTTAAATAGACTGTTTATTACATAGAGATTACAAAAGAACAATGTTCAGCAACATTACTCCATAGGAAATACCAATTAATAGTATTTTAAATTTACATCTAATTCTAATCAGAATGATTATTACAGAATAAAAAATAGTAACAAATATTGGTGAAAGTATAGGGATAAAACATTTTTATTCACTGTTGGTGGTAGTCTAAACTCGTGAAGCTGTGATAGAAATCTACATGACTGATATATATATATATATATATATATATATATATATATATCATTAAAAACAGAATGGCCATATGTCCACCAGGATATTACAGACAGATTTAGATATAGCACTGAATTTAATGCATCTATAAAGAATGAAATTTTAAAAATCACAAGAAAATATATGGCACTAGAGGTCATTATGTTAGTAAAATAAGCCAGACACAGCAAAAAAAAAAAAGTTTGCATTTTCTAATGTATATTTTTTAAAGAAAAAAATGCACAAGAAACATTGAAAAATGACAAGATGGAGCAGTTCCAAAAGAATGTGGATAGTAGATGAAAGGATGTTGTGATGAATATGGCCAATTATCACATATCATTATGTGAGAATCTAAATTTAACAACCAGAAAAGTAGCTATAAAATTTCAAAAGCCGAAAGAAACAGGATCCATATACAAAAGGTCAAATAAAGAGTATTCCGAGTTTCATAGTTGTTTTTTTTTACATATATGTGGCTTCTATATAGAGAGATAGATAGATCATAGCTAGCCACACAGATAGGTAGGTAGGTAGATAAATAGGTAGATAGATGATAGGTAGATAGATAGATAGATAGATAGATAGATCGATAGATAGACAGATAAATAGATAGATGCATACATACATATATACATACATACATACATACATACATACATACATACATACATAGGTTTGTGAGTTTCAGTGGGATCAGAGAAAAGGGGAATGACAAAATATGGTTAAAAAGGAGGAAAAATTACATGAGTATGTGAAAAATATTATTTTGTAAACTTACCAGATACTTTAAGAAAAAATTATAAAAAAGTAAATTTGTGTTAGACGAAGCAATTATCAAATTGGAACAAGTATGACTCATATAGGAAGGAGAAACCTCTGATGAGAGAGTGTAAAATTCTGAAATGGAGGGAAGCCTGCTGGGGACTTCATTTTTTAATTAAAACATATTTTTATAATTTTACTTTTTAGATTATAATTACAAAAGATCTCCCTTTCCTTTTCTACCACCAAACCCTTCAATATATGCCTCTGTATTGTCCTTAAATTCAGGATTTTTTTAAGATTGCAGTCATATATGTTTATGTACTTGACAATGTAAAACAAATTGTTATTCTCTTCTTTTAGAAAGACCACCCTTGCCAAGCCAAGATTTCCTTATTTGTCTGCAATTGTTTTCCTTAATTTTGTTTTGTTGTTATTGTTTGTTCTGTTTTAGAGTTGAAGCCTCCAAACCTATTCTCTGCCCATCTTTTTATGTCTTTTTATGCTGTTCTTGAGCTTCTGTATGGGAAAACATGTTGGTAAGACTTCATGGGTGTAGCTTCTGACATTACTAGGAAATACAACCTCACCAAACTCCTGATCCTCTTGCTTATGTAGTCTATGTGCCCTCTCTTACACAACATTTCCTAAGCTACAGGTTCGGGAGTATTTTGTAGTTGTATCCATGGGGACTGGCCTCCAAAATTTTGTGTTTTTATCGATTGATAAAACACAACATATCTGTTTTTCTGTTGATCTGTTGGCTTTCTGTTATAATCTTTATCTGTTGCAAAAAATAGGTTTCTTCTTGAGGGGTTAAGGCTACACTTACCTTTGGAAGCAATGAAAAATATGTATATATTGTTGTTAGGGACTATTTTATAAACTTTTTATTGTAAATTATTCTGCAATAATTATGACTTCACTAGCATTTTCTTGAAAAATGATTTTGATGTGGAAGTGGTCAACATATTATGTGTGTTACACCCCTAGGCTGGTAAACCTTGGAAGTCTAAGAAATCAAACTGAGCAAGTCCAAAGGTGCAAAACAAAGCAGGATTCTTTCATGGGTTTTCCTTCTATTACTCTCTCCAAGATCCTTCCTCTATGTAGACTCTGCCTAATTTGGAGACAGAGAGTTCAAGAACACCAAAGAAACATGGCCCATAAAAATCAACAAAGCAGAGCACCTAGGGGCTCACAAATACTGAAGAGATGGTCACATAATTTGTGTGGGTCTGCACTAGTTTTACGCATATATTTAATGGTTGTTTAACTTGATGGGCTTATTGAATTCCTAACAGTGGGAGTGTTGGCGGGGATTTGTCTCTCTTGCCTGTTCTTGGAACACTTTTCTTGCTGCTGAGTTGCTTCATTGAGCCTTGTTATGGGCATTTGTGTCTAGTCTTATTATGTCTTGTTGTGCCAAGTTTGGTTGATATCCATAGGAGGCCTGCTCTTTTCTGGTGTCAAACAAAGGAACAATTGATCTGGGAAGGTGGTCAGACACTGGCAAGAGTGGAGGGAGGTGAAACGGTGGTTGGGATGTATTCTATGAGAGAAGAATAAACATAATTCAGATGAAATAAATTGTTTGCATTCTTTGTTGATTTTGGTCATTGTGGTTATCACATCAATAAAAACTTTCATATAGCTTTTATTCCCAAAACAAGAAGGAATTGTCATCAATACTTTATCTTTTTACCTCCAGGTAAAGAAGAAAACTGAATCATTTCCAAATTACCTCTGCTCCTACATGGTTATTCACATCCAGGAGTTTTATTTTAAAGAAATGAAATATAGAGTATATGGTCTTTGCTTGTATTTTTTCAATGGCAAGAAAGAAAGAAAAAAAGAAAGAAAGAAAGAAAGAAAGAAAGAAAGAAAGAAAGAAAGAAAGAAGAAAGAGAGAAGAAAAAAGAGAAAGGAAGGAAAGTGGAAAGGAAGAAATAAAGAGAGAAAGACAAAAGGCATACTATCTAAAGGAACATAAAAAATGAAATGAAAATCTATCTCCTAACATGCTCTTAATTTAACTTGGAATAGATCAAGAAACACAAACTTCAAAATAATAAAAAGAAAAAATATTTCAAGATGCAGGCAAAAAGAATAGCATTCTGAGTCAAAAGTCTAAACTCTGAGGTTTCAGAAAGACTGAAATAGGATTTGTGTCAAACACAAAATAAAACCCTGAACAATAAATAAAATATTATAGTTTATAAATATAGTATTTTTATTTTGAAAAGTTGATAGAATAGTATGTATGTTGACTATATCCACCAGAACCTACTTGCTTCCAATTCTTCTCAGGATCCAACAGACTACATCTCAAATTCATATCTTCTAAATTTATCTTATTAATAGCTATGGAATCAAATCATTGATGATTGTGTATGAATGATGGAAGGATCATCCACTGAGACACAGGAACCCAAAGTCAGGACACAAGAGAAGAAAGTCTTATTCCCCCATCAGACATTAACTTCCATTTTCTACTCAGCTAAAAGTGAGGAAATGGGAATCCATTTTCCAACTATGCACAAT